>NC_053028.1:419988659-420288659 GCF_003073215.2 Triticum urartu
TCTAGTGGCAGGTATAATTTATCCCGTTGCTGTTAGTCAGTGGGTAAGTCCTGTCCATTGTGTCCCTAAGAAAGGAGGTATTACTGCTGTTCCTAATGATAAAGATGAATTGATCCCACAAAGAATTGTTATAGGTTACAGAATGGTAATTGATTTCCGCAAATTAAATAAAGCTACTAAAAGGATCATTACCCTTTACCTTTTATTGATCAAATGCTAGAAAGATTATCCAAACATACACATTTTTGCTTTCTAGATGGTTATTCTGGTTTCTCTCAAATACCTGTGTCAAAAGAGGATCAAGAAAAGACAGCTTTTACTTGCCCTTTCGGTACCATTGCTTATAGACGTATGCCTTTTGGTTTATGTAATGCACCTGCTACCTTTCAAAGATGTATGACTGCTATATTCTCTGACTTTTGTGAAAAGATTGTTGAGGTTTTCATGGATGATTTCTCTGTTTATGGAACTTCTTTTGATGATTGCTTAAGCAACCTTGATCGAGTTTTGCAGAGACGTGAAGAAACTAATCTTGTCTTGAATTGGGAGAAGTGCCACTTTATGGTTAATGAAGGTATTGTCTTGGGGCATAAAATTTCGGAAAGAGGTATTGAAGTTGATAAAGCTAAGGTTGATGCTATTGAAAAGATAATGTGTCCTAAGGACATTAAAGGTATATGAAGCTTCCTCGGTCATGCCGGTTTTTATAGGAGGTTCATTAAGGACTTCTCTAAAATTTCTCGGCCTCTGACTAACCTCTTACAAAAAGATGTTCCTTTTGTTTTTAATGATGATTGTGTAGAAGCATTTGAAATACTTAAGAAAGCTTTGATTTCTGCACCTATTGTTCAGCCTCCTGATTGGAATTTACCATTCGAAATCATGTGTGATGCTAGTGATTATGCCGTAGGGGCTGCTCTGGGACAAAGAGTTGATAAGAAATTAAATGTTATTAAATATGCTAGTAAAACTCTAGACAGTGCCCAGAGAAACTATGCTACTACTGAAAAAGAATTTTTAGCAGTTGTATTTGCTTGTGATAAGTCCAGACCTTACATTGTTGATTCTAAAGTAACTGTTCACACTGATCATGCTGCTATTAAATATCTTATGGAAAAGAAAGATGCTAAACCTGGACTTATTAGATGGGTTCTCCTACTACAAGAATTTGATTTGCATATTATTGATTGAAAGGGAGCTGAGAACCCCTTTGTAGACAACTTGTCTAGGTTAGAGAATGTTCTTGATGACCCACTACCTATTGATGATAGCTTCCCTGATGAACAACTAGCTGTGATAAATGCTTCTCGTACTGCTCCATGGTATGCTGATTATGCTAATTATATTGTTGCTAAGTTTATACCACCTAGTTTCACATACCAGCAAAAGAAAAAGTTCTTCTATGATTTAAGACATTAGTTCTAGGATGACCCACACCTTTATAAGAAGGAGTAGTTGGTGTTATTAGACGTTGTGTACCTGAGCATGAACAGGAATAGATCCTACGCAAGTGTCACTCCAAGGCTTATGGAGGACACCATGCTGGAGATAGAACTGCACATAAGGTATTGCAATCCATTTTTTATTGGCCTACTCTCTTCAAGGATGCCCGTAAGTTTGTTTTGTCTTGTGATGAATGTCAAAGAATTGGTAATATTTTTTTTGACCATGAAGACTGCAGGGCTTGCACCCCACAACATTTTATTAATAAAGCAAAAGGCATACAGGGTTTCCTCAAGATGAGGAAAGAAATAAAAGAATAAAAGAAAAGAGGGAAGGCTCTAAAGAAGGCTATACAGAGAAGGGGTGCACTATACCTATTAATTACAAAGAAACAAAGAAGCAACTCTCCTCAAGGAGGAAGAAAATCAATCCACTTAAGAAGGGCGTCTCTATATTTCCGTTTGATTCGATGAGAGAGCAGAGTAAGATCATGAATGAATCCATTCCTCCATGTCCTGAAAGATGGTTGAATGTTCCTGAAAGCTCTATCATTTCTGATCTTCCAAATATTCCACCAGGCCGTGAAAACCACCTCCCCAAAGAAAGGCTTGTTGAAATCCTTCCTAGCATGACAAGCAATTTCCACCATATCATCACAATCTTTCCATTCAATTTGCAGATAGTTCCACACGCGAACACTAAAAGTGCACTGGAAAAAGAGGTGATTTTTGTCCTCCAGTATTCCAGTCAGGCAAAGAACACATTCTGGTCCTTCATTAATCCTCCAATGCCTCCTCTGAATCATGTCCTTGGTGTTAACCCTGTCCATTATAACAAGCCAAGCAAACATCTTGATCGACATAGTACAGCAACTTTTCCATATCCACCCCAGAATGGGGTTTGATACCATTGGCTGATAGACAAAATCATAAAACCTTTTTGCAGTATATTCTGATTTCTTGCCATGCCTCCATCCCCAGTGGTCATGGGAGTTACTGTCCAAATGGAAAGACCCCATTAAAGAGGAAAGCTGCTGTAGTTCCTGAAAAGCTTGTTCAGTAAGAGGCAAGTAAAAAAGGTCCTGGAAACTACTAGCCTCAAAGACTTCCTTGACTGAGAGATTTTTGTGTAGACAAAAAGAATATAGCCTAGGAAATCGATCTTGCAGAGGGACAGAACTGTTTCCAATTTGCCAATAGTCAGACCAGAACTGCACCGTATCTCCACTATGAACATCAACCGAAGTAACTGCCCTAAAATTATCCATCAACTTACAGACATCTCTCCACCAAAAAGAGCCACAAAGAACAGTATCATGTGGAATCCTTTCAAAATAGTAAGAACCCCAAACTAACTGCACCCAGGGCACATCCATCTTGTTATAAAATTTATTGAGATGTTTCAGTAGGAGAGCATCATTCTGCAAGCCAAGGTTTAAGATTCCAAGCCCCCCCTTTGACTTAGGCCTGCAAACAAGTGGCCAAGACGCCAGTGAATGTCCCCTTTCCTGACCATATTTCCTCCATAAACACTGCCTCTAGATTCTTTCCAATTGTTTCAAAATACCCTGAGGAATTGACAAACTGCAAAGGAAGAAGATAGGCAATGAAGAAATGACAGAATTAACTAATTGCAATCTGCTCCCTTGAGGCAAGAACCAAGAACTTGCTATCAATCTTCTCTCCATACAATCCACAAGGGGAAGAAGGTCCACAATTTTGGGCCTGGTGGTCCCCACTGGCAGACCCAGATAAGTAAAAGGCATATTGCCTAATTTGCAACCAAAATAGGCAGCAAGGTCAGAAGCATCTTGATCACTTACATTAATGGGATACATGGAGGATTTATGGAAATTAATCTGAAGTCCAATTTCCTGTGAGAAGGAATGTAAAACTGATTTCAGAGCCCCCAATTGATCTTTATCAGCATTTAAGAAAAGCAGTGTATCATTAGCATATTGGACCACTGGGAAATCAGGATCATGGGTAGGCAGAGGCCTGCTTATTAAACCTTGGTGAAGAAGATTATTAATCAATGTCTGCAAGAGATCAGCCGCAATAACAAAGAGCAAAGGAGAAATTGGGTCCCCTTGCTTGATTCCACATTTGCATTTAAAGTGATTACTAGGGACTCCATTCAGAAGGACATAAGAAGTGCCAGAAGACAGCAATTGCTTAATCCAAATAATCCATCGTTCATCAAAACCTTTTGCAATTAAAATCTTTATGATAGCCTCATGCTGGATAGAATCAAAAGCCTTTTCAAAGTCTAACTTAAGCAAAAGGATGGGCCTTTTAGACTGATTGCACTGATGGATATACTCAAAGGTCCAAGCAAGACAATCCTGGATTGTTCTCGATTTTATGAAACCATATTGATTTTTATGCACACATTTGGTGATCTCCTGTTGGAATCTGTTAGCAGCAAGCTTTGTAAGGAACTTCAGACCAACAGAGGTTAGTGAAATTGGCCTAAAGTCTCCCACACACTCAGGTGTCTGCTTCTTTGGAATCAGGGTAATGTATGCATCATTCAAATTTTCTAACTGCACTGTTCCAGCATGAAACTCCTTAACCAGCTGTATAAAATCAGCAGAAATTATATGCCAACACTTTTTAAAAAAAGCCCATTAAAGCCATCAGGTCCAGGGGCCTTATCAATAGGCAAGTCCTTAATAACCTGCTCAATTTCTTTTAATTCAAACGGTTTTGTGAGCACCTCCAAACCCTGGACCCTAGGTATTAGAGACAATAAGTTTTCATCCAAAGAAATTGACTTAACTATCCCCATTCTGCTTTTGAAGGATGACAAGAATTCTTTGGCCATTTCCACATGGTTTGACGTTACTGATCCATCAGACAGCAACAAGCTAGCAATAGAGTTTTTTCTATATCTCTCAGTTGCCATGGCCTAAAAGAATTTAGAGTTTTCCTCTCCCACTTTGATGTACCTAATTGTACATCTCTTCCTCCAGTACATATATTGCATGTGAAGCAGATGTTCATGGTACAATTTTGTGATTTTCCTGAAATTAAACTCAGGCCTGGACAGAGATCTCTTATCCTCAAGATTGTCCAACCAAAGAATTACCCAGTTACACTTCTCAATTAACCTTTTAATATGTGATAAACCTTTCTACCATTTCTTCAATGCAAACCTCAACGCCTTTAGTTTGTCAACAATTATTGCCGAGATATGGGTCTTACGAGGGGGACGATTCCAAACCTCCTGAACACACTCCATGAAACCAGCCTGATGGATCCAAAAAAATTCAAACCTGAAGATATGTGCTTTTGGAATTGCTGTACTGATGGTCACCAGACAAGGAACATGATCAGACGTAGTCTTGGCCAAAGGGGTCAGTTGGGTCATGGGATAAATGTTAATCCAACTTGCAGAAGTAAAAACCCAGTCCAATTGTTCCAGAAGAGGCCTGTCCTGCATATTAGACCAAGTAAATTTTCGTCCTTCTAGAGGAAGTTCCAACAGGCCCAAATGGCCAATTATTTCATTGAAAATAAACATATCATTTATATCGCCCCCGGGGAGATTCCTATTATTAATGGAATGGATGAAGTTGAAGTCCCCCATCAACATCCACATCTGATCCGGATCAATGTCCAAGTTGTAAATCCAGGAAACAAACTCATCGCGCAACTCACCCTGACATGGACCGTACACATTAACCAGAAACCATTGCTCATTATTATGAACCGAGGTAAATTGCATAACGATAGCGTAGGGTTTGACTTCGAGCAGGGTGCCACAGAACACATCAGATCGCCACGCTGTTAAAAGACCCCCAGAGGCTCCACTAGAGGGAGACTCAGCGAATTGATCAAACCCATGAGGACAAATGCTTTTCATGATTGAATGCGAGCAAGAGGATAGCTTAGTTTCTTGCAAACAAAACACTGAACACTGACTCTCTATCACTTTCTCCCTGACAGAGCGCTGCCTAGCATCCAAATTCAGACCGCGAACATTCCAACATAAAACTTTCCAACTACGCGTTGTAACACGATTCATGAATAACCATTGCGTAGAGTAGCAAAAAGAGCATGGCACATAATGCCATACCATCCAAAATAAAGTAAAGTTCAGAACCCCAATGTGCCACATCCCAGACCGGACTCAGTTCAACAGAAAAAAAAGACAAGCATAACAGGCACCCTCGGCCTCGACATAGAAGATAACATAAATACTAAGCAGAAGATGCAGACAAGTCCTCCTATGGATTAGCCATAAGCTTGTCCACCGATAGAAGCGAAGGATCAATCTCAAGCTCTGTTCCCACAGCTTGGAGAACATGAAGTGGGGTGTGTGGTGGTGCAATAGGCAGAGCATCTTCAGAATCATCCACAGAAGTGGGCTGGGCCTTGTCCTCCATGGGCTTTGCACGGGGGAGCTTCTTAGATGGCTGTAGAGAAAGCTGCTCAAAAACCACGTTTTTGTAGCCATCCAACTTTGCCACGCTCCGAGTGCAACGCCTTAGTGACGTATCGACAACAGGAGCCTTCTTCTTCTCTCTTCGCTTACGCGCAAAGGATTGTTCCACAGAGAAAACCAAAGGTGATGATTGAACCGATACAGGAACAGCAGAACTATCAGACCCAACTTCTTCAGAAACAGAATCTGAAACAGCCGGCAGCGCCTCAAATAAAGCTCTGGCCACCGGGCGCTTCACTATGACAGGTTTTCTGACAGCAGGAACCACAGGCAGAGAAGCAGCCAAACAAGAAATCATCCTTGATTCGTCAAAAGCAATGGACCACGACCTCTTGGAGTAAATGATTGTGCCCATCGGCTTGAAGAAGATAGACCTTGGCACTTCCTTTACTGAGAAATCGAACATAAAGTTCTGGAAAGACCTTTTCCAAACCATCTCCGGGGGAAGAGGAGGTCCAGCCACAATGCGTGCCATGCCAATAAAGATTTCCTGCTGCTGAATCACAGGAGGATGGTAGGGCACAATGGCAAGCTGATTCTCCTCAAAGACAGGGTGCTGAAGTTCTGGAAGTGGTAAATCATGCTGTTGTTGGATTTCAACTTCTTGTTCTTGTTGCTCTACAGAAGCAGATCCTTCGGGCTGATCAATCACTATTGAAACTTGATCCTGTTTGGGAGCAGCAGGGTGTGGGGCCTGCTCATTCCCAACTTCATCTCCCCACATGGCATTGCCCCAACCAGGCACTTCATCATTCACCGGTGGAGGAGGTGGAGCGACAGGTGCATCATTCCAACCCAACATTGGGTATGGTGGTAAGACAAACATCAAATTATCTGGAACCAGATTACCAGGCAAAGGGTGAGGGTTTCCATCCAAGGGCATAGGGTCTTCATCATTTGGCATCTGGTCTGCAAAATCTGCGCCAAGAACATAGCAAGCAGCAGTCCAAGACACTTGAGCACCTCCATACTCCGCATAATCACCAAACACAACATCTCTTGGAACCAACAGCGTGTCAGGGAAACTAGCTTCAACCAAAGTCCGGACAAGATAAGGATCCTCACTATCCCAAGAAATAAACTTTCCAAAAGTGCCTACGGCCTGCGAGATGTATTCAGTGGTGCGGTAATCCAGGGGAATCCCAATGAACATTAACCAACCCTTGCGAAAACCATGTGTTCCTTTGAAATTTTCTCCCTCATCATGCTTCATAAATCTGACAAAACGATCATTGCCCAATGGAAAAGGTGCATGCTGAACCAAGGTATACCTAACTGACGGATCCCTGACTTGAAACAGCCCTACCCCATGGAACCACGGCTGAGCAGATCGGACCAAAATACCTCTGTTTTGCAGAAACTGGACAACTTCTTCCCGCACCGGGCCGAATGGCCCCTCCGGCGCCGGCATCACCTCGGCAGCCATGAAGTCCTCATGCCGACGGAGCGGACGTGCGGCGGGCGTGAAGAAGGTGCGTGGTAGCCGACGATCGCCACCGTCAATGATGTGGTGGCCAGGGGGCACAAAGCATTGTGGATCGAGCTCGTAGTTCGCCATGGAAGAGCCAGAAGCTTGTCGGGGGTTTTCTTTGGCTTGGGGAGAGGGAAGATGCAATGGAGGCGACGGCGATGGGACTGGACAGTCTATCCCAATAACTCCGGCTCTGTTCCCATGAGAAGCAGCAGATTCCAATAAACTCATTTTTTGTTGCACCGAAATTGGCCTCCAAACCAATCCATTGGAGCGCGCGAAATCATTACAGTCATGGCTAGAGTGACCAGGACGAGAGCAAGCCGTACAGACTACTCGCATTCCACAAGTCGTTGACAAGTGGCCCTTCTGAGAACAAATAGTGCAGGTAACCACACGGTCCACCGTGTCATCGACCATAGCTTCAAACTGCCTCGCAGCCTCCTGAGATGTAGGGATATCTAGACAATGGCCCAGAGGAGTTGGGACCGGAGGCGTGGAAGGCCCAGAGGCAGATGGGCTAAGAAGCAACGGTGGGGTATTGACCTGACGGGCCTCCAAAGCCACTGGGTCAGAAACCTGAGAATTGTTTTGAATGGGTGACAATCCCGCCTGTGCGTAACTTACGGGCGAAATCTCCGCATGCACAGGGGAAAGTTCCTCCGAAACTGGATCAATTACCGGTGAAGAAGATTCCGGACGGCTCAACACCGGCAAAGGAGTGACTGTACCAAAAACAATAGGTGGACGAGCCACCGTCCAAAACAAGTCCGCGGGTGGCGATTGATGTATGACTACACGTTCATGAGCAGGAAGATCATACCCCGCATCTGTCATGATGTCAATGCACTCTTGCGTAGCCGGATATCTATATCCCTTGCAAGCAGAGTATCGCTCAAACGTGGCAAAAGAAAGCTTTTTATGAGCAGATGCAGCAGTCTTAATAGCTGATCTAACCGGAGGCTTATTCATGGCCAAAAGACCTAAAGATGATCGACACTTAGTAGGACTAACTAGAATCCATTCAGCGTCACATTCCTTCCTACAGATCCGGAGCTCTCTAATCCAATTAGGTCCCCCATTTCCCCACAAATGAAAATAGCACTTGAACAGATCACATGCATAGGAACGGAGATCCATAATAAGAAAACCAACTTGCTTGCAAGATACATGAAAGGAGTAAACCTTATCTTTGATGTGATCAACATGAAGATCAATTGCCGAACCTCCAATTACTGCCTCCAAAACCGCGGCCACAGAATCCTCCGAGAGACGAAAGGCATGGCGGCTGAATGAAAACACTAAGATGAATGACATCCTATGTCCTGAAGGATGGACTGTATGCCTAGTAGATCTGAAAACCTCATCTGCAAAAACCCTACCCTTGGAGAAATCCAAGCCAAGGGTAGATCCACCAGAAGAATCCATTGGAGATGGGTATTTCCTTGATCCAAAGAGGACGCCGGAGCAGATGATCGGTGAGAATCCACAACTTAGTGGAGGAAGAGGGAGATCGCCGGAGAGGGTGGGAGAGCCGTGGTGGGGGGTGGGAGCGCCATTCGGGCTCCTCTAGTAGCATATCAAGAATTGGTAATATTAGTAGACGTCAAGAAATGCCTATGAATTATTCACTTGTTATTGAACCATTTGATGTTTGGGGCTTTGATTATATGGGACCGTTTCCTTCCTCTAATGGGTATACTCATATTTTAGTTGTTGTTGATTACGTTACTAAGTGGGTAGAAGCTATTCCAACAAGTAGTGCTGATCATAACACCTCTATTAAGATGCTTAAAGAAGTTATTTTTCCGAGGTTTGGAGTCCCTAGATACTTAATGACTGGTGGTGGTTCACATTTTATTCATGGTGCCTTTCGTAAAATGCTTGCTAAGTATGACGTTAATCATAGAATTGCATCTCTTTATCACCCATAGTCTACTGGTCAAGTAGAATTGAGTAATAGAGAGCTTAAATTAATTTTGCAAAAGACTGTTAATAGATCTAGAAAGAATTGGTCCAAGAAACTTGATGATGCATTATGGGCCTATAGAACTGCATATAAAAATCCTATGGGTATGTCTCCGTATAAAATGGTTTATGGTAAAGCATGTCACTTACCTCTTGAACTAGAACATAAGGCATATTGGGCCATTAAAGAGCTCAATTATGATTTCAAACTTGCCGGTGAGAAGAGGCTTTTTGACATTAGCTCACTTGATGAATGGAGAACCCAGGCCTATGAGAATGCCAAACTATTTAAAGAAAAGGTTAAAAGATGGCATGACAAAAGGATACAAAAACGTGAGTTTAATGTACGTGACTATGTATTCTTATACAACTCTCGTTTAAGATTTTTTGTAGGCAAACTTCTCTCTAAATGGGAAGGTCCTTACATTATCGAGGAGGTCTACCGTTCCGGTGCCATAAAAATCAACAACTTCGAAGGCACAAATCCGAGGGTGGTGAACGGTCAAAGAATCAAACATTATATCTCAGGTAATCCCATAAATGTTGAAACTAATGTTATTGAAACCGTAACCCCGGAGGAATACATAAGGAACACTTTCCAGAATGTTTCAGACTCTGAAAAGGAATAGGTATGTGGTACAATGAGTAAACCGACTACAAAACAGTTCTAATAGCAATTTTTCTCCGTTTTGGAATATTTAAGAAAATAGAAAAATAAGAAGTAGTCCGGGAAGGACATGAGGCGTCCACGAGGGTGGAGGGCGCGCTCCCTGCCTCGTGGGCACCTCGTGTGCCCTTCGGACTCCGTTTTCTTGCATGATACTTCTTTTGGTGAGTAAAAATTCATTATATAATCTCCCGAAGGTTTTGACCACTGTATCACGCAAATATCTCTTGTTTTTTGTTTCGAGCTGTTTTCTGCCAGGGTTGTCAAGGCCAGGCATCATGTCGTCTCCCTCCTCCTCCAACAATGAGGGCAACGATTCTTGGCTAATGAAGATAGAGTTGAAGAGAGATGAGCCCGAAGAGATCAACAAGGATGATGGGATCAAGACGGCCATGGGGGGTCAAGTTCCGGCAGTAGTAGAAGAATACATCCTTCCACCTCACCACAATCTCGTTACCTCAACGGAGATTGAAGCTTTCAAGATGATTGAGTTAGCTCGCATTCAAAACAAGTATCTCACAAGTGAAAATATTTTGTTGAAGGAGCATATCATCACACTCAAGGGCATTATCCACAAATTGGAGGATCTCCTACGCTCGATGTGCGACTATCCATCATCACCAACACCTTCTTCACCAACAAAGAAGAACTGAGCATTGGGTATGGGCACTCCCCTTGGCAACTGCCAAGCTTGGGGGAGTGCCCCGGTATCGTATCACCATCACCCTTTTATCTTTACCGTTTTTCTTAGTTCGATCCTTTTGGTAATATCTTGATCTAGTAGAATAAAGTTTTAGTATGATCTAGTTTTTAGTTTTGCTTTATGACCCTTCTATGTAATCGAGTCCGTGAGCTATATATAATAAAGATTAGTGTTGAGTCAAGGGCTTGATTATTTTGCTATGATCTTGAGGGAATAAAATAAAAGATAAAGAATAAAAATAAATAAATAGATCATATGGATCTTATGGAGAGTAATGACTTCACATATAGAGAGTATGATGAATAAAAATTGTTGAGAGTTGACAAGCATAGTTTTGGTCATCGTTGCAATTAATAGGAAGTAATAAAGAAAGAGAGGTTTTCACATATAAGTATACTATCTTGGACATCTTTTATGATTCTAAGCACTCATTAAAATATGACATGCTAAAAGAGTTGATGTTGGACAAGGAAGACAACGTAATGGGTTATGTTTTCTTACATCTGAGATAAATTATATTGTCATGGATCATCCAACATGTTGAGCTTGCCTTTCCATCTCATGCTAGCCAAATTCTATGCACCAAGTAGAGATACTACTTGTGCTTCCAAATATCCTTAAACCTAGTTTTTCCATGAGAGTCCACCATATCTACCTATGGATTGAGTAAGATCCTTCAAGTAAGTTGTCATCGTTGCAAGCAATAAAAAATGCTCTCTAAATATGTATGATTTATTAGTGTGGAGAAAATAAGCTTTATACGATCTTGTGATGTGGAAGAAATAAAAGTGACGGACTGCATAATAAAGGTCCATATCACAAGTGGCAATATAAAGTGACGTTCTTTCGCATTAAGATTTTGTGCATCCAACCATAAAAGTACACGACAACCTCTGCTTCCCTCTGCGAAGGGACTATGTTTTATTCTTGTCTTATATTTCATGCAAGAGTCACGGTGATCTTCACCTTTCCTTTTTACATTTTATCCTTTCGCAAGCACAATGTGTTGGAAAGATCCTGATATATATAGCTAATTGGATGTAAGTTTTCATGAACTATTATTGTTGACATTACCCTTGGGGTAAAAGGTTGGGAGGCAAAACTATAAGCCCCTATCTTTCTCTGTGTCTGATTGAAACTTCATAACCATAAAAATTGCGTGAGTGTTAGCAATTGTAAAAGACTAAATGATGGTTGAGTATGTGGACTTGCTGAAAAGCTCTTATATTAACTCTTTCTGATGTTATGATAAATTGCAATTGCTTCAATGACTGAGATTATAGTTTGTTGGTTCTCAATAAAGTTTCTGATTCATACTTGAAATTGTGATTGAATTGTCACTTTAGCATAAGAGATCATATGACAATATATGTATATGTTGTTGTTCTAAGAATGATCATGATGCCCTCATGTCCATATTTTATTTTTATCGACACCTCTATCTCTAAACATGTGGACATATTTTTTGATACCGGCTTTCGCTTAAGGACAAGCGAGGTCTAAGCTTGGGGGAGTTGATACGTCCATTTTTGCATCATGCTTTTATATCGATATTTATTGCATTTATGGGCTGTTATTACACATTATGTCACAATACTTATGCCCATTCTCTCTTATTTTACAAGGTTTACATGAAGAGGGGGAATGCTGGCAGCTGGAATTCTGGGCTGGAAAAGAAGCAAATATTAGATACCTATTCTGCACATCTCCAAAAGTCCTGAAACTTCACGGGAGCACGTTTCAGAATATATAAAAATATTTGGTGAAAGAAGTACCAGAGGGGGGCCACCCACCGTCCACGAGGGTGGGGGGCGCGCCCTACCCCCTGGGCGCGCCCCCTACCTCGTGGGCCCCCTGGCAGCCCTCTGATGCCCATCTTTGGCTATATGGAGTCTTTTGTGGAGGAAAAAATTATAAGCAAGCTTTCGGGAAGAAACTCTGCCGCCACGAGGCGGAACCTTGGCGGAAGCAATCTAGGGCGCCGGCGGAGTTGTTCTGTCGGGGAAACTTCCCTCCGAGAGGGGGAAATCATCACCATCGTCATCACCATCGATCCTCTCATCGGGAGGGGGTCAATCTCCATCAACATCTTCACCAGCACCATCTCCTCTCAAACCCTAGTTCATCTCTTGTATCCAATCTTTGTCCCAAAGCCTCAGATTGGTACTCGTGGGTTGCTAGTAGCTAGTGTTGATTACTCCTTGTAGTTGATGCTAGTTGGTTTACCCGGTGGAATATCATATTTTCAGATCCATTATGCATATTAATACCCCTCTGATTATGAACATGAATATGATTTGCGAGTAGTTATATTTGTTCCTGAGGACATGAGAGAAGTCTTGCTATAAGTAGTCATGTGAATTTGGTATTCGTTCGATATTTTGATGAGATGTATGTTGTCTTTCCTCTAGTGGTGTCATGTGAACGTCGACTACATGACACTTCACCATTGTTTGGGCCTAGAGGAAGGCATTGGGAAGTAATAAGTAGATGATGGGTTGCTAGTGACAGAAGCTTGAACCCTAGTTTATGCGTTGCTTCGTAAGGGGCTGATTTGGATCCATATGTTTCATGCTATGGTTAGGTTTACCTTAATACTTCTGTTGTAGTTGCGGATGCTTGCAATAGGGGTTAATCATAAGTTGGATGCTTGTCCAAGGAAGGGCAGTACCCAAGCATCGGTCCATCCACATATCAAATTATCAAAGTACCGAATGCGAATCATATGAACATGATGAAAACTAGCTTGACGATAATTCCCATGTGTCCTCGGGAGCGCTTTCCTTTATATAAGAGTTTGTCCAGGCTTGTCCTTTGCTACAAAAAGGATTGGTCCATCTTGTTGCATCTTATTTACTTTCATTACTCTTTACCCGTTACGAATTACCTTATCACGAAACTATCTGTTACCGATAATTTCAGTGCTTGCAGAGAATACCTTGCTAAAAACCGCTTATCATTTCCTTCTGCTCCTCCTTGGTTTCGACACTCTTACTTATCGAAAAGGCTACGATAGATCCCCTACACTTGTGGGTCATCACTCACCATACCTTACTGTTGTGCATCGTGCATTAGAGGGCGACAACACTTATAGCTTGGGAGCTACTGTGGCTCGTCACTTCCACCTTAATAAATCCAAGGGTAAAGTTCATGGTGGGATTTATGCTACTTGTTTGGCGGCTCACTTTGAGGTTAAGATACACCCTCATGATTACCCTTTGACCAAGGTTTACCTAGACCGTGCTGCCATGGATCACAACCATTTTACTGATGATAGATCTCCTGACATTCCTATTCCTTATAACCTGGTTTTTAGTATTGAAACTCATGATATTATTCCACTACCTGCTCCTGCTTTGTTTGATTCTGTTGCCAGGGGTGGATATAGGATCATGCTTGCGGACATCATCGCCTACAGGAACGCAGGAGGCAAAGGAGGAGCCTTAGCAGTGGGATCAGTGGATGCCCGCTCCTTAGTACCCCTACTACCATCCAGACTTCTGATCGACTACCAAGTTAGGCTAAAAGCCTAAGCTTGGGGGAGTACGTGTTTCTCATCGACATTACATTCATGTCCACTTATTCATCTTGTTGGTGTTCACACTTTTCCATTGTATCATCCATGCTTAAATTCTATTTTTTGCTTTCTTCTTATGTGTTTGAAAAACTTTAGAAAAATCAAAAAAAATTAGTTGTAGCTAGTTTACTTTCCATGCATTCTTAGCTATAGTATTAAAAAGAAAACCCAAAAATATTTCCTTGTTCTTCTTTTGCTTGTTGGGAGCTTTCTCGTGTAAATAGTTTTTCTCATTTTTTGCTTTTCCCTTTTATTTGCTTGTTCAAGAAAACCAAAAACTCCAAAAATATTTCAATGTGTTTCTTTGAATTTTTCTTCTTTTATTCAAGTTGTAACAAGGAGAAGACCACGATGAAAATGTTGAGTGGCTCTCATATGAATAATTGTTGAACTAATAAAGAGCCCATTTTACCTTGTCTTCTCCCGTGGAATAAAATGTTTTGCAGATTTTAGCTTAGTCCATAGCACTCTTGCACTATTATTATTTTCACATTGTTCGGCCGTCCAAGTGAAAGGCAATAATGACGATATTCGATGAACTGGTCGTGGCAGAGAGAAACTGGTATGAACTCGACTTGTCATGTTTGTGTAAATATGTTTATCCTAGTAGGCAATAATGACGATATTCGATGAACTGGTCGTGGCAGAGAGAAACTGGTATGAACTCGACTTGTCATGTTTGTGTAAATATGTTTATCCTAGTATCCATGATTCAGCCCATTATGATTAAACATGTTTGCAATGACAATTAGAGATTATAGTTCTCATGCCATGCATAAGTAGCTGGGAGTGAATAATGATTTATCTTGGATATCAACATTGCGTTAAAATGATTGTGATGTAGTATGATGATATGGTATCCTCCTCTGAATGTTCGAGTGGCTTGACTTGGCACATGTTCATGCATGTAGTTGAATCAAAACCAACATAGCCTCTATGATATTTATGTTCATGGTGATCATATCCTACTCATGCTAGTGTCCAATGTTACTTATGCATAATGTATGATCATGATCGTTGTTGCTCTCTAGCTGGTCGCTTCTCAATCTAATTGCTAGCCTTCGCCTGTACTAAGTGGGGATTCTGCTTGTACATCAAAAACCTTGAACCCAAAGTTATTCCAGATGAGTCTACCATACCTACCTATATGCGGTATTACCCTGTCGTCCTAAGTAAATTTGCATGTGCTGCCTCTAAAAACTTCTAAAAAAATATATGTTTTGTGTGCCTGGATCGTTCATGGAACGATGGGAGGTGGTCGGTATCTTCCATGCTAAGCCGGTTATTCTCAAGTCGAGTGTTTATTCACTCGCCATCGCACGAGAAAAGGGCGGTAATAGGGATGCCCAATCACAAACTGCAAACACAAAAAGAGTTAATCGCTCAAATAATCAAACAAAAACTCTCAATGGAGTCAAAACCTTTTCTTTTTATCGCTTGGGAACCGCCACTAGCTTGTTTAGCATGGGAGATATTGATAACTGATGGTCGTGAAGTAAATGAGAAGGGTGCATGTCTAGAAATATCATTTATCTCTATTTTAAAAACTTGAGCTCTGGCACCTCTGCAAATCACTGCTTCCCTCTGCGAAGGGACTATATATATTTACTTTTATGTTGTGTCATCACCTTCTAAAACAAGCGCTAGAACCTGAGAGCACAGCTGTCATGACTTATGCATTGTGTGTAGCTAATGTTGGGTGCATCATGACTGGATCTTTTCTACCATGAATTACAATGTTTAGTCGCTGCTTGGACTTTCGAGGTGCTCTGCATTTATGTTTTGCAGTCTCAGAAAGGGATAGCGAGATATCACTATTGTCATGTTATATCATGGTTGTTTTGACAACATGTTGCCGTTTGAGATGTCTTATTATTGCTCGCTAGCTGATTATGTCATTGATATGAGTTAATATAATCTTTAAGAGTTATTGTCGGCATGGTTAGTTATAATGTTGGCTGAAAACCTGGGTGTTGTTTAAGCTGATTTAGGCAAACAAGAGCAAAAGAGTTCTTAAAAGTTTTTCTTTTTCACTTTCAGTTTATCAACTGAATTGCTTGAGGACAAGCAAAGGTTTAAGCTTGGGGGAGTTGATACGTCTCCAACATATCTACTTTTCCTAATGCTTTTCCTCTTGTTTTGGACTCTAATTTGCATGATTTGAATGAAACTAACCTCGTACTGACGCTGTTTTCAGCAGAACTACCATGGTGTTGTTTTTGTGCAGAAATAAAAGTTCTCGGAATGGAACGAAACTTTGCGAGGAATTTTTATATAATAAATAAGAATTTCTGGAGCCAAGACCTACCGGAGAGGGGCACCTGGGTGGGCACAACCGACCATGCCCCCCTCTCCTAGCGCGCCTAGCTGGGTTGTCCCCACCCGGTGGCCCTGCAGACCATGAAACCGACGCTATAAAATCCTATTTTCCAGAAAAAAATCAGGGAGAAAGAATTATTGCAATCCACGAGACGGAGCCGCCGCCACCTCCTGTTCTTCCTCGGGAGGCCAGATCTGGAGTCTGTTTGGGGCTCTGGAGAGGGGATCTTCGTTCTTTGTCGTCACCAACCCTTCTACATCGCCAATTCCATGATGCTCCCCACCGGGAGTGAGTAATTCCTTCGTAGGCTCGCTGGTCGGTGAGGAGTTGGATGAGATTCATCATCTAATCAAGTTAGTTTTCTTAGGGCTTGATCCCTAGTATCCACTATGCTCTTAGATTGATGTTGCTATGACTTTGCCATGCTTAATGCTTGTCACTTTGGTCCTGGGTGCCATGATTTCAGATCTGTACCATTTATGTTATCACCATTATATCCATGTTCTAGATCCGATCTTGCAAGTTATAGTCACCTATTACGTGTTATGATCCAGCAACCCCGGAGTGACAATAGCCGGGCCCACTCCCAGTGATGACCGTAGTTTGAGGAGTTCATGTATCACCGTGTGTTAATGCTTTGTTCTGGTTCTCTATTAAAAGGAGGCCTTAATATCCCTTAGTTTCCAATAGGACCCCGCTGCCATGGGAGGGTAGGAAAAAAGATGTCATGCAAGTTCTTTCCATAAGCACGTATGACTATTTACGGAATACATGCCTACATTATATCGATGAACTGGTGTTAGTGCCGTATCACCCTAGGTTATAACTGTCTCATGATGAATATCATCCAACAAGTCACCGATCCAATGCCTACGAATTTATCCTATATTGTTCTTGCTAAGTTACTATTGTTATCATCATTATTACACTTGCTACAAAATTACTGTTATCACTGTTACTGTTATTGTTACTACTGCTACTATTATCAGAACTATCATATTACTTTGCTATTGATCACGTTCCTGCAGATAATTAATCTCCAGGTGTGGTTGAATCGACAACTCAGCTGCTAATACCTTCAAATATTCTTTGGCTCCCCTTGTGTTGAATCTATAAATTTGGGTTGAATACTCTACCCTCGAAAACTATTGTGATCCCCTATACTTGTGGGTTATCAATCATCATGACCTAGCAAATCATCTTCATCACTATTGAAATCAACATACTCGGGGTGTGATACCTTTGGGCCTTTAGCCATGAAGCATCGTCCAATTCCTTCATTTGGTGGGTCAAATATGTCATAGGTGTTGGTTGACACAAGTGCTAGACCGGCAACACCTTCATCTTGAGTATATTCGGAGTCGGAGTGATAACTTCTCTCGGAGTGGTGGTCGGAGTCGGAGCCGGATACCCATTCACCAACATGAACTTGATGTATTCGCTTTGTATAGCTCCTTGATGACTTGTCCTTCCTTTCCGAATCCTTGCTTCTGCGATAGGTTCTTCGTTCATAACGATCATCTCTACTCCTTCTCTCTCTTGGAGGTGATTCTTCTCTTCTACTTCACCTATTAGGTGAGTCTTCTTTTCTTTTGTAGGGAGCCATACACTCATTGGAGTAGTGTCCGGGTCTTCCACAATTGTAGCAGTTACGTTCACGACTAGAAGATCTTTTGTCATTGTAGGACCTTGACTTGGAACTTCTTTCTTTGCTTCTACTCTTGTAGAACTTTGAAGTTCTTCACCATTAAGCTCAATTCCTCATTGAAGACTTGTTTATCACTTGATGATGTAGGAGCATCACATGAGGCTTTGTAAGAACCACTAGACTTGTTGGTGAAGCTCTTCTTTATCCGTGAGTGACATCTCATGAGCAACAATTCTACCAATGACTTCCGTTGGCTTGAGATCTTTGTAATTGGGCATCATTTGGATTAATGTGCACATGGTGTCATATTTTCCATCCAAGGCTCTTAGGATCTTCTTGATGATGAATCTGTCGGTCATCTCTTCACTTCCTAAGCCGACAATCTCATTTGTGGTGAGAGCAAGCCTAGAGTACATTTCAGCGACACCTTCACCATCCTTCATTTTGAACTTGTCAAGTTGACTTTGAAGCACATCCAATTTGGATTCCTTGACGGAGTTGGTACCTTTGTGCATATCAATCAAAGTATCCCAAATTTCCTTTGCATTCTCAAGATGGCTGATTTTGTTGAATTCTTCGGGGCACAATCCGTTGAAGAGGATATCGCAAGCTTGAGCATTGTATTGCAGCATCTTCAATTCTTCCGTGGTAGCTTTGCGATTTGATTCTCTCCCATCGAAGAATTCACCTTGCAAGCCAATGCACACAATAGCCCAAACGGCGGGGTTATGTCCAAGAATATGCATTTTCATCTTATGCTTCCAACTAGCAAAATTAGTACCATCAAAGTAAGGACCTCTATAGTGGTAATTCCCCTCGCTAGACGCCATACTCTCCTTGGCTGTGAAACCAAGGCTATGATCACCAAAGCTATGGAAATCAAGGCAAATGGAGACCAAAGCTCTAATGCCACTTGTAGGATCGAAAGTATGTCTAGAGGGGGGTGATTAGACAACTGGACCAAATAAAAATCTAGCCTTTTCCCAATTTTAAGTCTTGGTAGATTTTAGCAACTTATCACAAGTCAAGCAATCAACCTACACATGCAATTCTAAGAGTATAGCAGCGGAATGTAAATCATTGCATATGAAGGTAAATGGGAGGAGTTTGAGGGGAGCAAACGCAATGTAGACATGGAGATTTTTGGCGTGGTTCCGATAGGTGGTCCTATCGTACATCCACGTTGATGGAGACTTCAATCCACAAAGGGTAACAATTGCGTGAGTCCATGGAGGGCTCCACCGACGAAGGGTCCAGGAAGAAGCAACCTTGTCTATCCCACCATGGCCATCGCCCATGAAGGACTTGCCTCACTTGGGTAGGTCTTCACAAAGTAGGCGATCTCCTTACCCTTACAAACTCCTTGGTTCAACTCCACAATCTTGACGGAGGCACCCAAGTGACACCTAACCAATCTAGGAGACACCACTATCCAAAAGGTAATAGATGGTGTGTTGATGATGAAATCCTTGCTCCTGTGCTTCAAATGATAGTCTCCCCAACACTCAACTCTCTCTCACATATTTGGATATGGTGGAAAGATGATTTGAGTGGAAAACAACTTGGGGAAGGCTAGAGATCAAGATTCTTGTGGTTCGATTGGAATGTCTTGGTCTCAACACATGAGTAGGTGGTTCTCTCTTAGAAAATGAATATAGTGGAAGTGTGGGCACGTTCTAATGGCTCTCTCCACGAATGGATGAAGGGTGGAGGGGTATATATAGCCTCCACACAAAATTTAACCGTTACACATAATTTACCAAACTCGGTGGGACCGAATAGTGAAACTCGGTCAGACCGATTTAGTTCAAAATGTGAACATTAGGCATTTCGGTGGGACCGACACGATCAACTCGGTGGGACCGATTTTGTTAGGATTAGGGAATAACTTAATCTCGGTGAGACCGATCACATGAACTCGGTGAGACTGATTTCAGTAATAGGCAAACAGAGAGTTGGTCAAGCAAACTCGGTGGGACCGATCGCTCATTTCGGGAAGATTGAAACGTTACAAAAAGGAAACAGAGAGTTTGCATTGCGAACTCGATGGGACCGATCGTTCATCTCGGTTAGACCGAAATGTTACGAAGGGAAACAGAGAGTTTGCAATCCCATCTTGGTGAGACCGAGATCCCTATCGGTGAGACCGAACTGATTAGGGTTTCTGGCTATGTCAAGTGAACTCGGTGGTGCCGAATAGATCAAATCGGTGGGGCCGAGTTTGACTTTTGGTTTGGGACATATGTGGAAATGAGAAAGTGGTTGAGGGCTTTTGGAGCATATCACTAAGCATTTTGAGCAAGCATGCCATAAGCAACACCTCATCCCCTTTTAGTAGAATTGGCTTTTCCTATGGACTCAATGTGATCTTGGATCACTAAAAATGAAAATGTAGAGTCTTGAGCTCGTGCCAATATGTGTCCTTAGAATTTTGAGGGGTCCACATCTCTAGGTCATGCCATGACAATCATTGAACTTTCTGAAAAGATTATCTTGAATGGATATTAGTTCAATGAGCTATATGTTGTTAATAATTACCAAAACCACCCAGGGATTAGTTGCACTTTCATATACGCATTATAGTAGAACGATCAAGACTATATGATGTTGTCGTGGTATAATATCTAGGGCTAGCTGAGGTGGTATTGTGGTGGTTCATTATATTAAGAATAGGAAGACAACTTTCAGGTCGTTTGATGTTAGTGCACCTACACGATCTCATCCTACGTTGATCCCACAAAAGAGGGAACTTGGAGTGATTCTCTATTGCACTTTTTGAGGGCATATCATGTTGTTTAACTATGTTAATGATGTTGAGAGTTGGCCATAGTGAAAGTATGAACCATATGCCTGCTTTTCAAGAATCGAGACACTATTTTACTCACTTGTACTTTTTTCTTGATGTCCTTTTTTATTTTGAAAATAGAAAATATTGTTTCCATCCAAACTATCAGTCTATCACCCAAATTATCAATCTCTTCATAGAACTAGTACACCTATACAACTAATGATTGTATTGGATGTGTTGGGGACACATGAGACTACTTGTATTTGTTTGCAGGATGTTTGAGAGGGACTACTTCTAACCTACAGATCTCGCAGATTGATAAATCATCGGTCATCCACTTGAGGGAAATTCGATGTTGTCCTACAATACTCTGCGCTTGGAGGCCTGATATGAAGGAAATATGCCCAAGAGGCAATAATAAAGTTGTTATTTATATTTCCTTATATCATGATAAATGTTTATTATTCATGCTAGAATTGTATTAACCTGAAACTTAGTACATGTGTGGATACATAGACAAACAAAGTGTCCCTAGTATGCTTCTACTTGACTAGCTCCTTAATCAAAGATGGTTAAGTTTCCTAGCCATAGACATGTGTTGTCATTTGATGAATGGGATCACATCATTAGAGAATGATGTGATGGACAAGACCCATCCGTTAGCTTAGCATAATGATCATTTAGTTTTTATGCTATTGCTTTCTTCATGACTTATACATGTTCCTATGACTATGAGATTATGCAACTCCCGAATACCGGAGGAACACCTTATGTGCTATCAAACATCACAACGTAATTGGGTGATTATAAAGATGCTCTACAGGTCTCTCCGATAGTGTTTGTTGAGTTGTCATAGATCGAGATTAGGATTTGTCACTTCGTGTATCGGAGAGGTATCTCTGGGCCCTCTCGGTAATGAACATCACTATGAGCCTTGCAAGCAATGTGACTAATGAGTTAGTCACGGGATGATGCATTACGGAACGAGTAAAGAGACTTGCCGGTGACGAGATTGAACTAGGTATGATGATACCGATGATCGAATCTCGGGCAAGTAACATACCGATGACAAAGGGAACAACGTATGTTGTTATGCGGTTTGACCAATAAAGATCTTCGTAGAATATGTAGGAGCCAATATGAGCATCCAGGTTCTGCTATTGGTAATTGATTGGAGATGTGTCTCGGTCATGTCTACATAGTTCTCGAACCCGCAGGGTCCGCACGCTTAACGTTCGATGACAATTTGTATTATGAGTTATGTGTTTTGATGAACCGAAGTTTGTTCGGAGCCCCGGATGAGATCACGGACATGACGAGGAGTCTCGAAATGGTCGAGACATAAAGATTGATATATTGGAAGGTTATGTTCGAGCATTTTTCGGAGTACCGGGGGGTTACCAGAACCCCCCCGGGGTTTAATGGATCTTCATGGGCCCTAGTGGAAGAGAGGAGGCGGCGGCCAGGTGGAGGCGCCCCCCCAAGCCCAATCCGAATTGGACTAGGGTTGGGGGGCTTTCTTTCTTATCCTCCCTCTCTTTTCCCCTTCTCCTTCTTGGAATAGGAAAAGGGGGGGGGGCGAATCCTAGTTGACCGGGAGTCCAAGTAGGACTCCCCCCCTTGGCGCGCCACACCTTGGCCGGCCTCCTCCTCCCCCTCCATAGTTACACACCTCGGTCATATCGTCATAGTGCTTAGGCGAAGCCCTGTGGCAGTGAACTTCATCATCATCGTCACCACGCCGTCGTGCTGACTGAAATCTCCCTCGGCCTCAACTGGATGAATAGTTCAAGGGACGTCACCGAGCTGAACGTGTGCTGATCGTGGAGGTGACGTATGTTCGGTACTTGGATCGGTTGGATCGAGAAGACGTTCGACTACATCAACCATGTTACTAAACGCTTCCGCTTTTGGTCTACGAGGGTACATGGACACACTCTCCCCGCTCGTTGGTATGCATCTCCTAGATAGATATTGCGTGATCGTAGGTATTTTTTTTGAAATACTGCGTTCCTGACATGATACGTCTCCGTTGTATCTATAATTTTTGATTGTTTCATGCCAATATTCTACAACTTTTATATACTTTTAGCAACATTTTATATTATTTTGGGGACTAACATATTGATCCAGTGCTCAGTGTCAGTTCCTGTTTGTTGCATGTTTTTGTTTCACAGAATATCCATATCAAACGAAGTCCAAAGGCAATAAAAAATTACAGAGATTTATTTTGGAATATATGTGATTTTTGGGAGGTGGAATCAACCCAAACGGAGGCCCACAGCCTCCACAACCCACCAGGGTGCGGCCTGCCCCCTGGCGCACGGTGATGCCTAGTGGGCACAATGTAAGTCGGTTGGGGCTCTCCTTCGGCCGCAAGGAAGCTTATATCCGGGAAAAAATCGTGTTAAAATTTCAGCGCAATCGGAGTTACGGATCTCCAGGAATTGCTACTTCTTGAGCTTGTGTTAGTTTTTCCCTTGAAGAGGAAAGGGTGATGCAGCAAAGTAGAGATAAGTATTTCCCTCAGTTTGAGAACCAAGGTATTAGTCCAGTAGGAGACAACGCACAAATCACCAATACCTGCACAAACAATTAAACACTTCCACCCAACGCGATAAAGGGGTTGTCAATGTCTTCACGCTCACTTGCAAAGGTGAGATTTAATAGAGATAGATGAAACTAAACAAAAGGTAAAGTAAATATTTTTGGGTTTTTTTGGTTTATAGTTCGGAAAGTAAAAGATTGCAATATAGTAGATTGGAAACTTATATGATGGAAAAATAGACCTGGGGGCCATAGGTTTCACTAGAGGCTTCTCTCTTGAAGGAAAATAATACGGTGGGTGAACAAATTACCGTTGAGCAATTGATAGAAAAGGGGCAAAGTTATGATGATATCTAAGGCAATGATTACAAAATATAGGCATCACGTCCGTGTCAAGTAGACCGACTCTGGCCTGCATCTACTACTATTACTCCACACATCGACCGACTCCTGCCTGCATCTAGAGTATTAAGTTCATGAAGAACAGAGTAACGCATTAAGTAAGATGACATGATGTAGAGGAATAAACTCAAGCAATATGATGTAAACCCCATCTTTTTATCCTCGATGGCAACAATAGAATACGTGCCTTGCTGCCCCTACTGTCACTGGGAAAGGACACCGCAAGATTGAATCCAAAGCTAAGCACTTCTCCCATTGCAAGAAAAACTAATCTAGTTGGCCAAACTAAACCGATAGTTCGAAAAGAATTACAAATATATCAAATCATGCATATAAGAATTCAGAAAGGATTCAAATAATATTCATAGATAAGCTGGTCATAAATCCACAATTCATCAGATCTCGACAAGCACACCGCAAAAGAAGATTACATCGGATAGATCTCCAAGAACATCGAGGAGAACATGGTATTGAATCAAAGAGAGAGAAGAATCCATCTAGCTACTAGTTATGGACCCGTAGGTCTGTGGTAAAGTACTCACACTTCATTAGAAGGGCAATAGAGTTGATGTAGATGCCCTCCATGATCGAATCCCCCTCCAGAAGGATGCCAGAAAAGCCCCCAAGATGGGATCTCACGGGAACAGAAGATTGCGGCGGTGGAAAAGTGTTTTCGTGGATGCTTCTAGAGGTTTTGGAATATATGTGAATATATAGGAAGAAGATCTAGGTTAGGGGGCCACCGAGGGGCTCACAAGGTAGTGGGGGCGTGCCCTCCCCCCTTGTCGCCGCCTCGTGGCTCTTCTGACTTGAACTCCAAGTCTCTGGGGTGTCTTCTGGTCCAAGAAAAATCACAGCGAAAGTTTTATTCCGTTTGGACTCCGTTTGATATTTCTTTTCTGCAAAGCTCAAAAGCAAGGAAAAAACAGAAACTGGCACTGGGCTCTAGGCTAGGTTAGTCCCAAAAAATAATATAAAATAGCATATTAATGCATATAAAACATCCAAAACAGATAATATAATAGCATGGAACAATCAAAAAATATAGATACGTTGGAGACGTATCAAGCATCCCCAAGCTTAATTCCTACTCATCCTCGGGTAGGTAAGTGATAAAAATGGAATTTTTGATGTGGAATGCCACCTAACATATTTATCCATGTAATTTTCTTTATTGTGGCATGAATGTTCAGATCCATAAGATTCAAAACAAAAGTTTAATATTGACATAAAAACAATAATACTTCAAGCATACTAACAAGGCAATTATGTCTTCTCAAAATAACATGGCCAAAGAAAGTTATCACTAAAAAATCATATAGTCTGTCTATGCTCCATATTCATCACACAAAATATTCAAATCATGCACAACCCCGATGACAAGTGATTGCTCTCTGACTATAGCACTAGAAAAGCTCCTGTCTACTAGGACTACGTCGGTATTTCCCCAAAGAGGAAGGGATGATGCAGCACAGCGACGGTAGGTATTTCCCTCAGTGAAAAAACCAAGGTTATAGAACCAGTAGGAGAACCAAGCAACACAACGTAAACAGCACATGCAAACAAATAACAAGACCTCGCAACCCGACGTGTTAAAGGGGTTGTCAATCCCTTTCGAGTAACGATGCCAGAAAATTGTAGTAGATTGAAATAGTAGATCGCAAATAAAATAAAGTGCAGCAAAGTATTTTTTTAGTTTTAGTTTAATAGATCTGAATAAAAATGCAAAGGAAAAGTAGATCGCAAGATTATATGAGGAAGAAGACCCGGGGGCCATAGGTTTCACTAGTGGCTTCTCTCGAGAAAGATAGCAAACGGTGGGTAAACAAATTATTGTTGGGCAATTGATAGAACCTCAAATAATTATGACGATATCCAGGCAATGATCATTACATAGGCATCACGTCCAAGATTAGTAGACCGAGTCCTGCCTGCATCTACTACTATTACTCCACACATCGACCGCTATCCAGCATGCATCTAGTGTATTAAGTTCATGGAAAAACGGAGTAATGCAATAAGAACGATGACATGATGTAGAAAAGACATGTTTATCTATTGCGTAGATATAGATCCCATCTTTTTATCCTTGGTAGCAACGATACTTATGTGTCGGTTCCCTTTCTGTCACTGGGATCAAGCACCGTAAGATTGAACCCACTACCGGGTACCTCTTCCCATTGCAAGATACATATATCAAGTTGGCCAAACAAAACCCAAATATCAGAGAAGAAATACGAGGATATAAGAGATCATGCATATAACAGATCAAAGAAGCACAAATAACTTTCATGGATATAAAAAGATATGACTGATCGTAAACTCGAAGTTCATCAGATCCCAACAAACACACCGCAAAAAGACTTACATCATACGGATCTCCAAGAGACCATTGTATTGAGAACCAAGAGAGAGAGGTGAAGCCATCTAGCTACTAACTACGGACCCGAAGGTCTACAAAGAACTACTCATGCATCATCAGAGAGGCACCAATGGAGGTGGCGAACCCCATCCAAGATGGTGTCTAGATTGGATCTGGTGGTTCTGGACTCTGCGGCATCTGGATGAATATTTTGTCGACTCCCCTAGGTTTTTGGGAATATTTGGGTATTTATAGAGCAAAGAGGCGGTCTGGGGGTCACCCGAGGTGGGCACAACCCACTAGGGAGCGCCTGGGCCTCCTGGCGCGCCCTGGTGGGTTGTCCCCTCCTCGGGACTACCCCCAGGTGCAACTAGGGCCCAACATGTTCCTTCTGGTCCATAAAAAATTCTCCCAAAAGTCTGATATTGATTTTCTGCGATGTAAAAACACGGAAAAAACAGGAACTGGCACTTGGCACTATGTAGATAGGTTAGTACCAAAAAATGATATAAAATGATTATAAAACATCCAAGATTGATAATATAACAACATGGAACAATAAAAAATTATAGATACATTGGAGACGTATCAGCATCCCCAAGCTTAACTCCTACTCGTCCTCGAGTAGGTAAGTGATAAAAACAGAAATTTTGATGTGGAGTGCCGTTTAACATGTCATATCATATTATTTTCTTTATAGCATGGATAATTGGACTTTTTATGTGATTCAAAGTAATAGTCTAGTTTTGACATGATGATTTAGATTCTCAAGCATATCAACAAGCAACCATGTGTTTCAAAATATCAATGCTAAAATAAGTTATCCCTACAAAATCATATAGTCTTGTCATGTTGTGTCTTCTTAACACAAAGTATTTATCATGCACAACCCCGATGACAAGCCAAGCAATTGGTTCATACCTTTTAACGTGCTTCATCTTTTTCAACTCTTACACAATACATGAGCGCAAGCCATGGATATAGCACTACGGGTGGAATGGAGTATGATAGGGGTAAATATAGAGAAGACAAAAAAGTAAGAATGTCTCACATCGATGCGGCTAACCAACGGGCTATGGAGATGCCCATCAATCGATATCAACGTGAGGAGTAGGGATTGCCATGCAACGGATGCACTAAGAGCTATAAGTGTATGAAAGCTCAATATGAAAACTAAGTGGGTGTGCATCTAATCCTATAATGAAAAATTCCCACTAGTATATGAAAGTGACAACATAGGAGACTCTCCATATGAAAAACATGGTGCTACTTTGAAGCATAAGCATGGTAAAGGATACTAGCAATGCCCCTTCTCTCTTTGTTTATTTTTCTCTTTTTTCTTTCTTTCTTTCTTTATTTTCTTTTTTTCTTTTTTTCTTCTTTCATTGTCCTGAGTCTCATCCCGACTTGTGGGGGAATCATAGTCTCCATCATCCTTTCCTCACTGGGGCACTGCTCTAAAAATGAATAATGATGATCATCACACTTCTATTTACTTATAACTCAAAAGAAATAAAAATTACAACTCGATACCTATGAAAAAATATGACTATATAAATGCCTCTGGCATGTACCAGGATGTGCAATGATCTAGCGTAACATGTATGAAAAATGATGAACGGTGGCTGAGCCATAAACACTATGTCAGCTATATGATGATGCAAAGCAATATGACAATGAATGCTCAAGTCATCAAACGGAAGAGGTTGAAGTTTCATGGCAATATATCTCGGAATGGCCATGGAAAAGCCATAATAGGTAGGTATGGTGGCTGTTTTGAGGAAGATACAATGAGGCTTATGTGTGATAGAGTGTATCATATCACGGGGTTTGGATGCACCTGCGAAGTTTGCACCACGTGTCAATGTGAGAAAGGGCAATCCACGGTACCGTAGAGGCTAGCAAATTGCAAAAAGGTAAGAGTGTGTATAATCCATGAACTCACATTAGTCATAAAGAACTCATATACTTATTACAAAAGTTTATTAGCCCTCGAAGCAAAGTACTACTATGCATGCCCCTAGGGGGATAGATTGGTAGGAAAAGACCATCGCTTGTCCCCGACCGCCACTCATAAGGAAGACAATCAAAACTAAATCATGCTCCAACATCATAGCATAACGAGAGACTATACGTGCATGCTTCGGGAGTCACAAACCTTAACACCAATATTCCTACTAGAGCATAATTATTCATCAACATAACTCACATATCACATCATCATATCTCAAAACTATTACTAAGAATCAAATTTATTTTGTCCAATGATCTTCATGAAATTTTTATTTTCTTTATCCTTGGATATCTATCACTTTGGGACTAATTTTCATGTGTTTCTTTTCATAAGCTCAAACAAATATAAGTGAAGATCATGAGCATAATATTTCTTTCTCTCAAAATAATTTAAGTGAAGCAAGAGAGAATTTCTTCAAAATTTTACTAACTCTCAAATAAATCTAAGTGAAGCAAGAGAGCATTTCTTCAAAAATACTAAGCACACCGTGCTCAAAAAGATATAAGTGAAGCACTAGAGCAAGTCCTAGCTCATAAAAGATTTAAGTGAAGCAT
Organism: Triticum urartu; assembly: GCF_003073215.2. Lineage (NCBI taxonomy): Eukaryota > Viridiplantae > Streptophyta > Magnoliopsida > Poales > Poaceae > Triticum > Triticum urartu. The sequence continues at coordinate 420,017,573 of NC_053028.1, forward strand.
AGAGAGCAATTCTAACAAGTCATGACATAATTTTGGCTCTCTCGAATAGGTGTGTCAATCAAGGATTGATGACATAAAACACAAAGTAAAACAAGTAAAGACACATATCATACAAGACGCTCCAAGCAAAACACATATCATGTGACGAATAAAAATATAGTCTCGAGTAAAATATCGATAGTTGTTGGTAGAAAGCGGGGATGCCACTTGGGGGCATCCCCAAGCTTAGTAGGTTGCTCATTTTTGGATAATATCTTGGGATGCCGGGGCATCCCCAAGCTTAGGCTCTTCTATCCTTCCTTCATCCATCGTAAGATAACCCAAAACTTGAAAACTTCAATCACACAAAACTCAACAAAACCTTCACGAGATCCGTTAGTATAAGAATAATAAACCACTACTATAAGTGTTGTATCAAACCAATTCATATTTTGTTTTTGTATTATATATACTGTATTCCAACTTTTCTATGGCAAAAACTCATCAAAGAAAACCATAGAGCCATCAAAATAAGCACACAACACAAAGAAAACAGAATCTGTCAAAACAGAACAGTCTGTAGCAATCTGACTATTTCGAATACTTCTGTAACTCCAAAAATTCTAAAAAATTAGGACGACCTGAGTAATTTGTATATTGATCTACCGAAAGTGGAATTGGTATTTTATCGCTCCTTGGTAAAAAATGAAAATTAATTTCGTGAGAGCAAAAGTTTATGTTTTTTCCAGCAAGATCAAACAACTATTACCCAAGAAGATCCTAAAGGCTTTACTTGGCACGAACACTAATTAAAACGTAAAAAACACAATCATAACAGTAGCATAATTGTGCTAACACACAAAACAGGAAGCAAAAAGCAAAAATAAATTTTATTCATTGGGTTGCCTCCCAACAAGCGCTATAGTTTTACGCCCTTAGCTAGGCATAAAGCAAGGATCTAAGTTTTGTCATCTTTGGTTCGAGATCCATAAGATGCCCTCATGATTGATTCATAGGATGGCTTAATTCTAGTTCTAGGAAAGTGTTCTATACCCTTCCTCAAAGGAAATTGGAACTTAATATTGCCTTCTTTCATATCAATCACGACACGATAGTGCGTAAAAACGGTCTACCAAGAATAATTGGACAAGACGGATTGCAATCAATATCAAGAACAATAAAATCTATGGGGACATAATTCCTATTTGCAAGAATAGGAACATCATTAATTGTAACATCCCAATTTTCAATTTGGATGTTATACTTAGGTCATCATATGCATATCATATTTTATTTGCATATTTGGTAGTGATCCTAGAAATCTTAATCAACTCAAAGACCCAAGGAGAGAGTTGGGGATTTCATAAATTTTCATATTTGAATTTTCTCAAATTTGAAAAGAGGATCAATTTGGTTTTAATATTTTCTCCCCAATTATTTCCAATATTTAAAATAAAAGAGAGAAGATAACATGACCTCTTCAAAAGACAGGAATATTGGAGAAGAAAATTTAAAATCAAATTTATATTTCATTTGGATTTTATTTGCTATTTTATTTGAATTAAAAAATATGCATTTTTAAAAATTGCTTTTTAGGCGAGAAAAATGTTCACTTTGTTCTAAATAATAGGTTTAGATGGTGAAAATTGTTTCTGGTATTTTTAGAATTTCTTTTATATTTTATTAGGATTTTTCTTTGGGCGAAATTGTATTAAAAAAATATTTTCCCGCCCGACCGGGCCGAAGCCTAGCCGAGCAGGCCGGCGCACCAGCCGCGCCGCCTCCTGCTCCGACTCGAGTCTCGCCGCCGCCGTCGTGTCCCGGCCGGATACGCGCCCCCTCCTGCAAGGAACCCCCCCTCGGGCCTTTATAAGGCGTCGCCCCCGCCGCCTCCTTCCTCACCCCATCCCACCGCCGCAGCCGTCGCCACCTGCCGCCGCTACCCGCTCGCGCTGCCGCGCTGCCGCCCGCTTGCCTCGCCCCACCACAGCGAGCCACCGTCGACGCCGCCTCGCTGGACTCGCTGGATCCCACCGCCGTCGACCCGCTGGTTTTTTAAGAACCGGTAAAGACCGTCGAACCGACGCCCCGGTTTTTTTGGTTTTCGTTAGATCGGTTTTGTCGTTTTTTCGGTTTCACTAATTAGCGAACGTTCACTCGAACATCACTGTTAGCGGACTTATTCGTCTGTTTGTTCCTGATAGAGAACGTTCGTTCGTTGGGTTTTTCTTTTCATTTTATTTTCGGCCAGGGACCTATCCACGATTATTTTTATCGCAGATTAGCCCCTGATCTTCAAACCCTCGCAACTTTTTGCTCGCTTGTCCAAATCTAGTGAAACCAACGCCAAAATCTTTGTCTTGTTCCCCTCTTTCTAGATAACCAACTTGAACATGGTTTTGACAATTTAAAATTTGTTTGCAAGCAGATTTGAATTCGAACTTCTTTTGACCGCAGTTTGAGTTTCATAGCTCCGATTCGGTTGATTCTTTTTGCAAATCGAAGCTCTTCAGTTGACCTTTCAGTTTGGATCTTTTCATTTGAGTTTTACCCTTGAATCTTATGCTTGATTGCTTATGTATGTTATTATTTGTTCATGATTGCGTTTCCGGAGTGCGAAGCGTGCTATTACGAGTCACTAGGGTTTTCAGATCGTCAGCAAGGCAAGTAACACTTTGATCATATCCCTTATTACCCAGTTTTTATGCATTAGTCTCACTCCTCAAACACTGCATGGTTAGGACTTGTTAACATGTGGGTTTCGGGAAGTAGTTGTTGAGGTAGTACCTATTGCCCTTATATTCAAACCCTGGGAGTTACTACGTTACGCTTATTATACTTTACTATGCTATGCTCGTAGACGTGGTTTGGTTAGAGTGATCCATGACAGATGTGAGAGTTCTAATTAATGGTTAAACTTAAGGTGGCTACTTTAACACACATCTGGGTGGATTGGTTTGTGGGCACCCGGGGAATCCAGTGCTCTCCAAAGGAGAATCCCGGGGTATCCGTGTGATTTTTCCTATGGTTCGCCACCCAGGCTCAAAGGGATCATTATGTTATTCATGTTGGAAACTTCCGTGTGCAACCACAAGCCATTATGGGCTCTGGCATAGTTGAGTAAGTTGTGGGAACCCTTTCCATGATGGGCTCGCAGATGTAGGGGATTGTAGGTGTATCGACCTATCTATCGGTTAAGGGGACCTCTTCGAAAAGACTGTGTCTCGGTCATCCGTTTCACAAACATCATTGCAGTGCGAGAAATACAACGGAGGAGATCGAGTCTTGTGGGGAAAAGTGCGCAAACCTCTGCAGAGTGTATAAACTAATCATGGTTAGCCGTGTCCCCGGTTATGGACATCTTGAGTATCCGGTGCTTGAATTACTATGTTGATCTCATCACTCTAATTTAATTAATTTGTTGGTTTGATGATTATTTTTTAATTGGGATTGAGATGGGGTTACCATTCTCAATGTTTTCAACAAACTTTGTAGTTAAATAATGTATATTCCTTTGTTGTAGGGGAAAACTAGCTTTATGCAAATGATAACCGTAGAGCCTCCACCAGCCATATATGCATATAGTTGTAGCTGTTACTTGTTCATTGCTCTATAGTGTTATCTTGCCAGCATATTCCATGTGCTGACTTACACAGGCTGCAACGTATTATGTTGCAGAGTTTTTAGACAAAGAGTAAGGTGCGCTAGGTCGTTGTCATGCACTCAGCTATGCCATTGGAGTCGATGGACTCATTTTACCTTCGAAGCTTCTGCTATTATCTTCATTAGATGGCCTTCAGCCATATTATTGTAATAAGTACTCTCTTTGAGATATTCGATGTAATAAGTGTGTGATTGAACTCTGTTATAAATCCTTCAAGTACTATTGTGTCAGCATTACCGATCCAGGGATGACACTTATACACAGAGATTTGACCATTTGAGGTCAGATCGCTACATTAATTCTTCCCATAGGCTTTTTAATAGTAGCATACACCAAGTGCAAATTTGAAGAGCATGATTCAAGATCGGTAAGACCAAGCACATCACATAAAGATTTCGGAATTGTAGAAACACTAGCACCAAGTCACACAAAGCAAAACACTCATAATTTTTAATCTTGACTTTGATAGTAGGTTCCCATTCATCATGAAATTTTCTAGGAATTGAAACTTCTAATTCCAATTTTTCTTCAAGAGCTTTCATCATAGCATCAACAATATGTTTAGTAAAAGCTTTATTTTGTTCATAAGCATGGGGTGAATTTATCATGTATTGCAACAAAGAAATACAATCAATCAAAGAGCAACTATCACAATTAAAGTCTTTGTAATCCAAAAGAGTGGGCACATCACTAGCTAAAGTTTTGACCTCTTCAAACTCACTTTCATCAATTTTTTTCAACAAGATTTTCACCCTCCGAAATATTGGGATGCCTTCTACCTAAAGTTGACTCTTCTCTAGTCCCTTTTTCATCAATATTAACTTTACTAAACAAGGAATCAATAGAAGAAACACCAATCATTTTAAGATCTTCATCACTTTTATCCTCTAGTGAGATTGGTTTAGCGGCCATTTGATTTACTAAGGTAGCTTGTGCATCGGATATTTTTTCTAGCAAACTTTTGGCAAAAGCATACTTAGATCGGAGATTGCAAACTTCTCTACTGACATCATCAAGCTGTTTTGTAATCGCATCAAGCACAACAGAGTGCTCCTTAAGTTCTTCAATAAAATATTTATTATGCTCAAATTGTGTAGTCATATATTCCTTAGTACTTTTCTCAATTTCAAGAAAAATATTTGGGTAAGGAACATCATAATATTTTTTTGAGGCATCATGATTACGCAATTAAGAGTGCACACAAAAACAGATCCGGCAAGAAAACGACGAACGAGAAAGAGAGGCGAATAAAACGGCAAATTTTTGTGAAGTGGGGGAGAGGAAAATGAGAGGCAAATGGGAAATAATGTAAATTGCGAGGAGATGAGATTTGTGATTAGGAACCTGGTATATGAAGAAGATCCTCCCCGGTAACAGCTCCAGAAATTCCTTTTGATTGCTCTCTGACTATAGCGCCAGAAAAGCTCCTGTCTGCTAGGACTAAGTTGGTATTTCCCCAAAGAGGAAGGGATGATGCAGCATATCGAACCAGTAGGAGAACCAAGCAACACAACGTAAACAGCACCTGCACACAAATAACAACACCTCACAACCCGACATGTTAAATGGGTTGTCAATCCCTTTCGGGTAACGATGCCAAAAAATTTTAGTAGATTGAAATAGTAGATCGCAAATAAAATAAAGTGCAGCGAAGTATTTTTTAGTTTTAGTTTAATACATATGAATAAAAATGCAAAGGAAAAGTAGATCGGAAGCAAATATATGAGGAAGAAGACCCGGGGGCCGTAGGTTTCACTAGTGGCTTCTCTCGAGAAATATAGCAAACGCTGGGTAAACAAATTACTGTTGGGTAATTGATAGAACCTCAAATAATTATGACGATATCCAGGCAATGATCATTACATAGGCATCATGTCCAAGATTAGTAGACCGACTCCTGCCTACATCTACTACTATTACTCCACACATCGACCGCTATCCAGCATGCATCTAGTGTATTAAGTTCATGGAAAAACAGAGTAATGCAATAAGAACGATGACATGATTTAGACAAGATCCGTTTATCTATTGCGTAGATATAGATCCCATCTTTTTATCCTCAGTAGCAACGATACATACATGTCGGTTTCCTTTCTGTCACTGGGATCAAGCACCGTAAGATCGAACCCACTACCGGGCACCTCTTCGCATTGCAAGATAAATAGATCAAGTTGGCCAAACAAAACCCAAATATCGGAGAAGAAATACGAGGCTATAAGTGATCATGCATATAAGAGATCAAAGAAACTCAAATAACTTTCATGGATATAAAAAGATATGAATGATCATAAACTCAAAGTTCATCAGATCCCAACAAACACACCGAAAAAAGAGTTACATCATATGGATCTCCAAGAGACCATTGTATTGAGAATCAAGAGAGAGATGAAGCCATCTAGCTACTAACTACGGACCCGAAGGTATACAAAGAACTACTCACGCATCATCATAGAGGCACCAATGGAGGTGGTGAACCCCATCCGAGATGGTATTTAGATTGGATCTGGTGGTTCTGGACTCTACGGCGGCTGGATGAATATTTCTTTGACTCCTCTAGGGTTTTGGGAAAATTTGGGTATTTATAGAGCAAAGAGGTGGTCCAGGGGGCACCTCAGGTGGGCACAACACACCAGGGCACGCCTGGGCCTCCTGTGCGCCCTGGTGGGTTGTCCCCTCCTCGGGACTCCCCCCAGGTGCAACCAGGGCCCAACATGTTCCTTCTGGCCCATAAAAAATCTCCGTACAGTTTCGTGGCATTTGGACTCCGTCTGATATTTATTTTTTGCGATGTAAAAAACACGGGAAAAACAGTAACTGGCAGTTGCACTATGTCAATAGGTTAGTACTAAAAAAATGATATAAAATGACTATGAAATGATTATAAAACATCCAAGATTGATAATATAACAACATGGAACAATAAAAAATTATAGATATGTTGGAGACGTATCAACAAGCCAAGCAATTGTTTCATAGTTTTGATGTTCTCGAAACTTTTCAACTTTCACGCAATACATGAGCGTGAGCCATGGACATAACACTATAGGTGGAATATAATATGGTGGTTGTGGAGAAGACAAAAAGATGTAACATCCCAAATTTTCAATTTGGAATGTTATACATTAGATCATCATGCATATCATATTTTATTTGCTTTGGGTTTTGATCCTAGAAAATTCTGAGCAACTCAAGGACCCACGGAGAGAGTTGGGGATTTCGTTATATTCATATTTGAGTTTTTTCTCAAATTTTGAGAATAGGATCATTTGATTTTATTTATTTTATCATCAATTATTTCTATTACAAAAATATGAGAGAGGGAATAAAATGACTTTCCAAAAATATAGAAATATTGAGGATTTAATAAAAAAATCAAATAGTTTTATTTCCGAGTTTTTTTGTTTTTATTTGAATTAGGAAAAATGCGCGTTTTTCAAAATTGCATTTAGGGCCCAAATAAATGTTCACTTTGTCGGGCTTGATTTTAGAATCCCGGGAAAATTTATTTTAGGATTTTTGGAGTCCGTTTAGTATTTCTTTTTATTTTTTTTCTTCCAAGCGAAAAAAAACGGAACCGACTATGGGCCGTACTCGGCCAGGACTCCGCCTGGCTGGGGCCTTTATAAGCCGGGGCAAGCCCGCCCGAAGGCCCAGCCGCCCCGAAACCCTAGCCGCGCCCTAACCCTAGCCGCCAGCCGCCAGCCGCCGCCGCCGCCGCCCCGCCGCCGATCCGCCGGAGCCGCGCGTCGCCCGAGGTTCGCCGCACCTCGAAATCCGTGCGTTTTAAAAAATATCCGTTCGTTGTTTTTCTTTTTCGTCAGATTTTTCCGCGGTTATTTTCTGATCGCGATTTCTGATCCGATTTTCGTTTTAGTTTTTCTTTTCGCTCGTTTATCGGAATCAGGCGATTCAAGCGCCTGGAGTTTCATCTCAAAACCCTCTATCCGAATAATCAACTTAAACAAGTTTTTTTTACTGTAAAATTTGACTTAGGTTCAGATTACTAGAAGGAAGTTGTTTTCTTTCGCCGTTTGACTTTCTTTGCTTCGTTCGATTTGATTCTTTTTGCCAACCGGAGTTCTTAAGTTGAACCTTCTGGTTAGATCTCTTATTTGAGTTTTACCTGTGCATTAGATGAGTACTTATTGTATGCTTGTTTGTTTGCCTGCGATAGAGTACCCGGGGTGCGCCGCCTGTTACTTCGAATCATTAGGTTTCACGGATCATCAGCAAGGCAAGTAACACTTTGATCATACCTTTTCTACAACCCAGTTTTTTTTGCATTAGATCAATCTTCACACATTGCATGATTAGGATCTAATTAAACTGTGGGATGGGAAGTAGATGAGGTAGTACCTATTACCTGTTTATTATCAAACCTTTGGGAGTTACTTCTACGTTTGCTTATTATGCCATGCTATGCTAGTAGACGTGGATTGGGTGAGTGAAATCCATGACAGATGTGAGATTGATAATTAATGGTTTATCTAAGGTGGCAACTTAAACACACATCTGGGTGGATTGAGGCACCTGGGTATTCCAGGACCTGCCTGTTTTCTTTTGGACCGCCACCCAGGCTCAAAGGGATCATGAGATTTTTCAACTAGAAACTTCCGTGTGCAGCCACAAGCCATTATGGGCTCTGGCATAGTTGATTAAGTCGTGCAACTCTTACAGGGTAGACTAGCAGATGTAGGGGAAAGTAGGTGTACCGGTCTATCCATCGTAAGGTGCTAGCGCTTCTGAAAGACTGTCTCGGTCATCCGTTTCTCAAACACCATGTAGTGCGAGAAATCCAACGGAGGCGATCGAGTCTTGTGGGGAAAAGTGCGCAAACCTCTGCAGAGTGTAACAAACTAATCATGATTAGCCGTGTCCCCGGTTATGGACATCTTGAGTATCTAGTATCTGGATTATCATGTGAATCTCAACATGTTACTCTAAAATTAATGTTGTTGGGTTAATGATGATGCTTAATTGGGATTGAGAATGCTGTCAAACCATTCTCAATGTTTAACCACCACCATGATAGTAATTAAATTTATTCCTTTTGAAGTAGGGAAAAATTGGCTTTATGCAAAACTGTAACCATAGAGCTTTCCACCAGCCAAATATGCATAAAGTATAGCTGTTGCATTCCACTACTCTCTATGTGTTACCTTGCCAGCATATTCCATGTGCTGACCCGTTTTCGGGCTGCAACGTTAATGTTGCAGACTTTTCAGACAATGATTAAGGAGTTTTTAGGTCGTGGTTCTATACTCAGTGATGCCGTTGGAGTTGATGGACTCACTTATCTTCCAAGCCTTCCGCTGTTATCGTAATTAGATGGCCTTAAGCCATATTTATTGTAATAAGTTCTCTTTTGAGACACTCGATGTAATAAGTGTGTGATTGCTACTCTGCTATAAATCCTTCGAGTACTGTGTGGTGTCAGCATTACTGATCCAGGGATGACACCGGAGCACAGAGATTAGACTATTTGAGGTCTGGTCGCTACAGAGATGGTATCAGAGCACACGCTGACTGTAGGACACGACCACTAAGCTAAAGACCTAGATCACTACTCACTCTCTTCTCTTCTGACCTCTCATCTTTTCTACTCTTTAGGATGGCAGATGCAAGGAACAAGTTCACCCAACCGGATGAAGATACACCCTTTGGACGCCACTTCAAGGAAGTCACTAGATACCTGAACATAGGAGTACCAAGATTCACGGGAACCTACAACGCCACTTTACCTGAAGAAGAGCGCTGGATGATTCAAGTTCAAATCCCAGGAAGGACGTTCATGCCAGTCACTGAGCCCATAGAGTTTTCCTTTGATGCACCAACTTGGAGTCTAGGAAAGAGCATGGCAGCTCACATCGCCATGGGACGCATTGGAGAAGTCTACCGCAAGGATCTTAAGGATACTATATACCAGATTTGTGGGCGCCGAGATGAACACTGGGAGATGATTAGCACCATGAAGGATAGATCAATCGCAGCTTTTATCCAGGAGTTAAACCAGCACATTCGATGACAGGAGAATCAGATGTGCGCCGACATGATAGATCTGAAGAAGGCTAAGACTAGAATCAAGGAACTGGAGGAAGAACTCAAGGCTACACGCAAAGATTATGAAGAAGAAATTGAAGTATTGGTGGAGAAGAATGACGACCTGATCAAGAACATTGGAATATTTATGGGAGGCCCGACACCAGTAGATGAAGACGAAGAACCCAAGGAGATTAGCTCGGAAGACTACATCATCATTGACGGCACCGACTCGGAACAAGACAGTAGCAATGATGATTATGTTGATGAAGCTGGAGCAGATATCATGGAGTCTACAACCGTAGAATATTTCTACTACACCACCTCATCAGTAGTAGTAGTCCACCATGTAAATATAGTAGTCCGAGCACTTTGCGATAGTTAGCTTGATTGTATGCCTTTGCTTGCTTGAATGAAGTGAATTGTTTGCTTTTGCCTCATGTGCATATGGGTAGTGTTTTCTCTTTAGACCCCCTCTATTCTTATATCTCATCTTTTCTAAACCCTCAGATGCCTCCGAGACGTGACCCCGGATTTGCCTTTCCGCCGGAGCTCACCCAGTTGATCCAGCAGCAGAACACCTTGATGCAGTTGCTAGTCCAGAATCAGAATCAGGGGAACAACAACAACAACCCACCACCACCACCACCTGTTGACCACTTAGCCCGTTTTCTTAGGCTGAATCCGCCGGTGTTTTCCAGTAGCACCGAGCCGATAATAGCAGATGATTGGCTCCGCAAGACAGCTAGGGAGTTGACCATAGCAGGATGCACAGATGCGGAGAAGGTTAAGTTTGCCGCACATCAGTTAGAAGGACCCACATCATCATGGTGAGAGAATTTTACAGCCACCTTTCCAGTCGACACTGTCACATGGGATCAATTTCAGCAGGCTTTCCGTACTGCCCATGTTTCAGCAGGAGCAATGGCCATGAAGAAGTGTGAGTTTCGTAACTTGCGCCAAGGAGGACGGACAGTTGGCCAGTATGTGGAGGAGTTTAGTAAGCTAGCACGTTATGCCCCAGATGACGTTGCTACGGATGCAGCTAAGCAGGAGAAGTTCCTGGAAGGACTGAATGATGAGTTGAGTATGCAGTTGATGGTAGCCACCTTCAACAACTACCAGGAGTTGGTAGACCGTGCTCTTATGATTGAAGGGAAGCAGCAGCAAATTGAGAACCGCAAGAGGAAGTATGGACAAGGAAAGTATAATTCAGGAGCTCAGCAGAAGCCACGTTTTACCCCTAGACCAGGAGGACATTTTCAGCATACCCATGGAGTAGGTAGCTCGCACAATCACAATGGCACCAAGAATGGTAATGGGAATGGAGGAAGCAATGGCCAGAACCGCAGCACCCCATCAACCCTAGTCAAGAGAGATCTGAGTCAAGTCACCTGTTTCAAGTGTTCCAAGATCGGACATTATGCCAATGAATGTCCTGAAGGCCAAAACGGCAATGGAAGCTCTGGAAAGAAGCCGAACCCTTTCAACAGGGGACAGGTGAACCACGTTAATGTGGAGGATGTTGAAGCTCAGTCCGATGCAGTAATAGGTAAGTTTTTGGTTAAGTCATTTACTGCACTCGTTCTTTTTGATACTGGTGCATCGCATTCATACATATCAAGGGGATTTGTGGAAAAGTATAGCCTACCCACTAGGGTTCTCAAAACACCTATGCTAGTAAGCTCACCAGGAGCAGAGTACATGGCCAGTCAAGGATGTTTTCAAGTGCCATTAAGTATAGGACGACATGTTTTCCCAACAGATTTAATTATTCTGGAATCTCAAGGTCTGGATGTGATTCTTGGTATGGATTGGCTGTCGATGTATGGAGGAAACATTGATTGTGCTAGTTAGTCAATTTTGCTTACCACCCCAGAAGGGAGAAGGATCAAGTATGTATCCCGGCATGCGCCAAACAAGACACAAGTAAATTCATTAACAGGAGTTGTGCAGAAGGAAGTACCAGTGGTAAGGGAATTCCCTGATGTATTTCCAGAGGAGTTGCCAGGCATGCCACCGGATAGAGATATTGAGTTCTTGATTGAGCTATTGCCAGGCACAGGGCCAATATCAAAGAGACCATATAGGATGCCAGCAAAGTATTTGGTGGAAATTAAGAAACAGATTAAGGAGTTACTGGATAAAGGTTACATTCGCCCAAGTTCTTCACCTTGGGGATCACCAGTACTATTAGTAGAGAAGAAGGATGGATCGTTAAGGATGGTTGTTGATTATCGAGGATTGAATGAAGTAACAATCAAGAACAAGTACCCGCTACCAATGATCAATGATCTGTTTGATCGATTGCAAGGAGCTAAAGTGTTTTCCAAGATCGATTTGCAATCAGGGTACCACCAGTTGAAGATTCGAGAATAGGATATTCCGAAGACAGCTTTTACCACCAGGTATGGGCTGTATGAGTATACCTTTATGTCATTTGGTCTGACTAACGCGCCTGCCTATTTTATGAACATGATGAACAAAGTGTTTATGGAGTTTTTGGATAAGTTCGTCGTAGTGTTCATTGATGATATCCTGGTTTATTCAAAGAATGAAGAGGAACATAAGGAGCATTTGCGTTTGGTACTTGGAAAGCTCAGAGAACATCAATTATATGCCAAGTTCAGCAAATGTGAGTTTTGGTTGAAGGAAGTAGGATTCCTCAGACACGTTATATCTGGAGAAGGTATAGCTGTTGATCCCACTAAAGTTGACACCGTGACCAAGTGGGAAGCCCCAACTACCGTTGGAGAGATCCGGAGTTTTCTTGGACTCGCAGGATACTACTGGAGGTTTATTGAATTTTTTTCAAAGATTTCGAAGCCTATGACGGAGTTGTTGAAGAAAGATACCAAGTTCAAATGGACTGAGCAGTGTGAGGCTAGTTTCCAGGAGTTGAAGAAATGCTTGGTTACCTCACCAGTGTTGATTTTGCCAGATCAGACCAAGGAGTATGAGGTGTATTGCGACGCTTCACATCGAGGACTTGGAGCAGTGCTTATGCAGGAAGGGAGAGTTGTTTCATATGCCTCAAGACAACTGAAGCCCCATGAGTTGAATTATGCTACGCATGATTGGAGTTAGCAGCCGTAGTGCATGCCTTGAAGACATGGAGACATTTCCTCATCGGAAATCATTGTGAGGTGTACACGGATCATAAGAGTTTGAAGTACATTTTCACACAGAAGGAGTTGAACCTCAGACAAAGGAGATGGTTGGAGCTCATCAAGGATTATGATATGAAATTGCATTATCATCCCGGGAAGGCTAATGTAGTAGCTGATGCATTAAGCCGCAAGAGCCATGTCAATACGTTAATGACGGGAGAAATACCCAAGGAGTTAGCAGAAAATCTTCATGAACTATGTTTGGAAATAGTTCCGAGAGGCTATGTAGCAGCGTTGGAAATTCAGTCAACTTTGATGGACAGAATCAGGGAAGCTCAGAAGACTGACAAGGAGATTGCTTCCATAAAGGAGAAAATGAAAGAAGGAAAAGCTAAAGGATTTCGTGAGGATGAGCACGATACCCTATGGTTTGAAGACCGTGTCTATGTGCCCAATGACCCGGAGATCAGGAAGTTAATTCTGCAAGAGGCCCATGATTCACCCTATTCGATTCACCCAGGGAATACCAAGATGTATCTGGATTTGAAGGATATTTTCTGGTGGACCGGAATGAAGAAAGAAATAGCAGAGTATGTAGCAGTTTGTGATGTATGCCAGAGAGTAAAGGCAGAGCATCAGAAGCCAGCAGGATTGTTACAACCATTGCCGATACCCGGATGGAAGTGGGATAAGTTAGGCATGGATTTTATCACGGGATTGCCCAGGACTCGTTCAGGCTATGACTCGATTTGGTTTGTAGTCGATCGATTGACGAAAGTAGCTCATTTCATCCCAGTAAAGACCACATATACCAGTGCTAAGTTGGCAAAAATATACATGACCAGAATAGTATGTCTGCATGGAGTTCCGAGGAGTATCGTATCAGATAGAGGAACCCAGTTTACCTCAAAGTTCTAGAAGCAGTTGCACGAAACTTTGGGAACCAGACTAGAATTCAGTACAGCTTTTCATCCGCAGGCAGATGGATAGACCGAGAGAGTCAATCAGATTTTGGAGGATATGCTGAGAGCTTGTGCGCTAGATTATGGATCTAGTTGGGACGATAGTTTGCCATATGCAGAGTTCTCTTACAACAACAGTTACCAAACCAGTTTGAAGATGGCCCCTTTCGAAGCTTTGTACAGAAGAAGGTGCAGGACACCGCTGTCGTGGGACGAAGTTGGAGACCGTCAGTTGTTTGGACCTGACTTGATTAAGGAGTCTGAACAGAAAGTGAAGTTGATTCGTGATACGCTCAAGGTAGCCCAGTCCAGACAGAAGAGTTATGCAGATTCTAAACGCAAGGAGACAGTTTACAAAGTTGGAGACAGAGCTTATCTTCGAGTATCTCCACTTCGGGGAACAAAGCATTTTGGAGTTAAAGGGAAGTTAGCGCCACGATTTGTAGGACCATATCGAATTTTGGAGCGTATGGGAGAAGTGGCCTACAAGTTGAAATTGCCCGAAGGATTGTCAGGAATTCATGATGTGTTCCACGTTTCTTAGTTAAAGAAGTGTCACGCGGAGATGGCTGACATACCATTGAGAGACACAGTGCCTTTGGAAACTATTCAGTTGGATAACGATTTGACCTACGAGGAGAAACCAGTTAAGATCCTCGAGTTTACCAGCCGAGTTACTCGCAGCAAAGTTATCAAGTTTTGCAAGGTTCAGTGGAGCCACCACACGGAGGATGAAGCCACCTGGGAACGAGAGGCAGATTTGCTCAAAGACCACCCTCACCTATTTTCTAGGCAACCCGAATCTCGAGGGCGAGATTCATCTTAAGGGGGGTAGGTTTTTAACATCCCAAATTTTCAATTTGGAATGTTATACATTAGATCATCATGCATATCATATTTTATTTGCTTTGGGTTTTGATCCTAGAAAATTCTAAGCAACTCAAGGACCCACGGAGAGAGTTGGGGATTTCGTTATTTTCATATTTGAGTTTTTTTCTCAAATTTTGAGAATAGGATCATTTGATTTTATTTATTTTATCATCAATTATTTCTATTACAAAAATATGAGAGAGAGAATAAAATGACTTTCCCAAAATATAGAAATATTGAGGATTTAATAAAAAAAATCAAATAGTTTTATTTCGGAGTTTTTTTTGTTGTTTTTATTTGAATTAGGAAAAATGCGCGTTTTTCAAAATTGCATTTAGGGCCCAAATAAATGTTCACTTTGTCGGGCTTGATTTTAGAATCCCGGGAAAATTTATTTCAGGATTTTTGGAGTCCATTTAGTATTTCTTTTTATTTTTTTTCTTCCAAGCGAAAAAAAACGGAACCGACTATGGGCCGTACTCGGCCAGGACTCCGCCTGGCCGGGGCCTTTATAAGCCGGGGCAAGCCAGCCCGAAGGCCCAGCCGCCCCGAAACCCTAGCCGCGCCCTAACCCTAGCCGCCAGCTGCCGCCGCTGCCGCCCCGCCGCTGATCCGCCGGAGCCGCGCGTCGCCCGAGGTTCGCCGCACCTCGAAATCCGTGCCGTTTTAAAAAAAAATCCGTTCGTCGTTTTTCTTTTTGGTCGGATTTTTCCGTGGTTATTTTCTGATCGCGATTTCTGATCTGATTTTCGTTTTAGTTTTTCTTTTCGCTCGTTTATCGGAATCAGGCGATTCAAGCGCCTGGAGTTTCGTCTCGTAACCCTCTATCCGAATAATCAACTTAAACAAGTTTTTGCTACTGTAAAATTTGACTTAGGTTCAGATTACTAGAATGAAGTTGTTTTCTTTCGCCGTTTGACTTTCTTTGCTTCGTTCGATTTGATTCTTTTTGCCAACCGGAGTTCTTAAGTTGAACCTTCTGGTTAGATCTCTTATTTGAGTTTTACCTGTGCATTAGATGAGTACTTATTGTATGCTTGTTTGTTTGCCTGCGATAGAGTACCCGGGGTGCGCCGCCTGTTACTTCGAATCATTAGGTTTCACGGATCATCAGCAAGGCAAGTAACACTTTGATCATACCTTTTCTACAACCCAGTTTTTTTTTGCATTAGATCAATCTTCACACATTGCATGATTAGGATCTAATTAAACTGTGGGATGGGAAGTAGATGAGGTAGTACCTATTACCTGTTTATTATCAAACCTTTGGGAGTTACTTCTACGTTTGCTTATTATGCCATGCTATGCTAGTAGACGTGGATTGGGTGAGTGAAATCCATGACAGATGTGAGATTGATAATTAATGGTTTATCTAAGGTGGCAACTTAAACACACATCTGGGTGGATTGAGGCACCTGGGTATTCCAGGACCTGCCTGTTTTCTTTTGGACCGCCACCCAGGCTCAAAGGGATCATGAGATTTTTCAAACTAGAAACTTCCGTGTGCAGCCACAAGCCATTATGGGCTCTGGCATAGTTGATTAAGTCGTGCGAACTCTTACAGGGTAGACTAGCAGATGTAGGGGAAAGTAGGTGTACCGGTCTATCCATCGTAAGGTGCTAGCGCTTCTGAAAGACTGTGCCTCGGTCATCCGTTTCTCAAACACCATGTAGTGCGAGAAATCCAACGGAGGCGATCGAGTCTTGTGGGGAAAAGTGCGCAAACCTCTGCAGAGGGTAACAAACTAATCATGATTAGCTGTGTCCCCGGTTATGGACATCTTGAGTATCTAGTATCTGGATTATCATGTGAATCTCAACATGTTACTCTAAAATTAATGTTGTTGGGTTAATGATGATGCTTAATTGGGATTGAGAATGCTGTGAACCATTCTCAATGTTTAACCACCACCATGATAGTAATTAAATTTATTCCTTTTGAAGTAGGGAAAAATTGGCTTTATGCAAAACTGTAACCATAGAGCTTTCCACCAGCCAAATATGCATATAGTATAGCTGTTGCATTCCACTACTCTCTATGTGTTACCTTGCTAGCATATTCCATGTGCTGACCCGTTTTCGGGCTGCAACGTTAATGTTGCAGACTTTTCAGACAACGATTAAGGAGTTTTTAGGTCGTGGTTCTATACTCAGTGATGCCGTTGGAGTTGATGGACTCACTTATCTTCCAAGCCTTCCGCTGTTATCGTAATTAGATGGCCTTAAGCCATATTTATTGTAATAAGTTCTCTTTTGAGACACTTGATGTAATAAGTGTGTGATTGCTACTTTGCTATAAATCCTCCGAGTACTGTGTGGTGTCAGCATTACTGATCCAGGGATGACACCGGAGCACAGAGATCAGACTGTTTGAGGTCTGGTCGCTACAAAAGAGGAGATAGTCTCACATCAACTAGGCATATTAACGGGCTATGGAGATGCACATCAATAGATATCAATGTGAGTGAGTAGGGATTGCCATGCAACGGATGCACTAGAGCTATAATTTTATGAAAGCTCAAAAGAAAACGAAGTGTGTGTGCATCCAACTTGCTTGCTTATGAAGACCTAGGGCAATTTGAGGAAGCCCATCGTTGGAATATACAAGCCAAGTTCTATAATGAAAAATTCCCACTATTATATGAAAGTGACAACATAGGAGACTCTCTGTCATGAAGATCATGGTGCTACTTTGAAGCACAAGTGTGGAAAACGGATAGTAACATTGCCCCTTCTCTCTTTTCTCTCTTTTTTGGTGGCTTCTTTAGACTCTTTTAATTTTTTTCCTCACATGGGACAATGCTCTAATAATGAAGATCGTCACACTTTTATTTACTTACAACTCAAAAAAATTACAACTTGATACTTAGAACAAAATATGACTCTATATGAATGCCTCCGACGGTGTACCGGGATGTGCAATGACTCAAGAGTGACATGTATGAAAGAATTATGAAAGGTGGCTTTGCCACAAATACAATGTCAACTACATGATCATGCAAAGCAATATGACAATGATGGAGCGTGTCATAATAAAACGGAACGGTGGAAAGTTGCATGGCAATATATCTCGGAATGGCTATGGAAATGCCATGATAGGTAGGTATGGTGGCTGTTTTGAGGAAGATATATGGTGAGTTTAAGGTACCGGCGAAAGTTGCGCGGCACTAGAGAGGCTAGAAATGGTGGAAGAGTGAGAGTGTGTATAATCCATGGACTCAACATTAGTCATAAAGAACTCACATACTTATTGTAAAAATCTATTAGTCATCGAAACAAAGTACTACGCGCATGCTCCTAGGGGGATAGATTGTTAGGAAAAGAACATGCTCGTCCCCGACCGCCACTCATAAGGAAGACAATCAAAAATACCTCATGCTCCAACTTCGTTACATAACGGTTCACCATACATGCATGCTACGGGAATCACAAACCTTAACACACATATTTCTACAATTCACAATTACTCACTAGCATGACTCTAATATCACCATCTTCATATCTCAAAACAATCATAAGGAATAAACTTTCTCATAGTATTCAATGCACTTTATATGAAAGTTTTTATTATATCCCTCTTGGATGTCTATCATATTAGGACTAAATTTATAACCAAAGAAAATTACCATGCTGTTTAGAGACTCTCAAAATAATATAAGTGAAGCATGAGAGTTTAATAATTTCTACAAAATAAAGCCGCCACCATGCTCTAAAAAGATATAAGTGAAGCACTCGAGCAAAATTGCCTAGCTCAAAAGATATAAGTGAAGCGCATAGAGTATTCTAATAAATCATGATTCATGTGTGTCCCTCTCAAAAGGTGTGTATAGCAAGGATGATTGTGGAAAACTAAAAAGTAAAGACTCATATCATACAAGACGCTCCAAGCAAAACACATATCATGTGGTGAATAAAAATAAAGCCTCAAGTAAAGTTACTGATAGACGAAGACGAAAGTGGGGATGCCTTCCGGGGCATCCCCAAGCTTAGGCTCTTGGTTGTCCTTGAATATTCCTTAGGGTGCCTTGGGCATCCCCAAGCTGATGCTCTTGCCACTCCTTATTCCATAGTCCATCAAATCCTTACCAAAAACTTGAAAACTTCACAATACAAAACTCAACAGAAAATCTCATAAGCTCCGTTAGTATAAGAAAATAAGTCACCACTTTTGGTACTGTTGTGAACTCATTCTTTATTTATATTGGTGTAATATCTGTTGTATTCCAACTTTTCCATGGTTCATACCCCCGATACTACCCATAGATTCATAAAAATAAGCAAACAACACATAGAAAACAAAATGTGTTAAAAACTGAACAGTGTGTAGTAATCTGAATATTTTGAATACTTCTGTAACTCTAATTTTTTTGAAAAATTAGGACAACCTGGGAAATTTTTATCTTAATATTCTGGCAAAGGAATCAGTATTTTATCATGCTTCTATTAAAAAAGAGAATTATTTTCCTGGGCGCAAAAATTTCTATTTTTCAGCAAGATCAAATCAACTATCATTGTAAGCCATCCCAAAGGTATTACTTGGCACAAACACTAATTAAAACACAAAAACACATCTAACCAGAGGCTAGATGAATTATTTATTGCAAAACAAAAAATAAAAATATTGGGTTGTCTCCCAACAAGCGCTTTTCTTTAAAGCCTTTAAGCTACGCATCGATAACTTTAATGATGCCCACATGAAAGATAGCAATTGAAACATGAAGAGAGCATCATGTAGTATATGAAAATCACATCTAAGTCTAACATACTTCCTATTCATAGGCATTATATAGGAAAACAAATTAGCAAGACAAGCAAGATCTAGCATATGCAAGGAAGAAGAAAGAAACAATAGCAATCTCAACATAACGAGAGGTAATTTAGTAACATGAAAATTTCTAAAACCATATTTTCCTCTCTCATAATAATTATATGTAGGGTCATAATCAAATTCAATACTATATCTATCACATAACATATTCTCAACACGATCCATATGCATGCCAAGTTGACACTCTTCCAAAATAGTGGGATCAACATTAACTAAAGCCATGACCTCTCCAAACCCACTTTTATCAAAAAAAATCTTAAGATTGAACATTCTCCAAATATGTGGGACCTAAAGTTGACACTCTTCCATACCCACTTTCAACATTATTGCAAACATTATTATCAATCTCATATTCATCACGGGGCTTAAATAAATTTTCAAGATCATAAGAAGCATTATCACCCCAATCATGATCATTGCAATAAGTAGCAGGCATAGAAAAACTAGCATCCCCAATCTTAGAGTTTTGCATATTATTAGCACAATTGACATTAATCGAATTTATAATAACATCATTGCAATCATGCTTTTGATTCAAGGAACTATCAAGTATGGGTGCAATAGCAATAATCTCATGTTTAACATAAGGAACTATAGCAAATTCATCTCCATAAATACTGGCATCTTGGCCACAAGAATAGCAAGCATCGTGTTCATCAAGGATATTTCAATCAAATCAACGGAATCATAACTATCTATACATTCATGCATATCATTATTTTCTTCCAAATTCTTTGACATAGGCATTGTGAGCATAGTTTTCATAGCAATATTTAAGTATGTCAAATAATATTCATAGATAAGCTGGTCATAAATCCACAATTCATTGGATCTCGACAAACACAGCACAAAAGAAGATTACATCGGATAGATCTCCAAGAACATCGAGGAGAACATGGTATTGAGAATAAAAGAGAGAGAAGAAGCCATCTAGCTACTAGCTATGGACCTGTAGGTCTATGGTAAACTACTCACGCTTCATAGGAAGGGCAATAGAATTGATGTAGAAGCCCTCCGTGATCGAATCCCCCTCTGGCAGGATGACAGAAAAGGCCCCAAGATGGGATCTCACGGGAACAGAAGGTTGCCGCGGTGGAAAAGTGTTTTCGTGGATGCTTCTGGAGGTTTGGGAATATATGTGAATATATAGGAGGAAGATCTAGGTTAGGGGGTCAGCGAGGGCCCACAAGGTAGGGGGCGCGCCCTACCCCCCTGAGCGCGCCCTCCCCCCTTGTCGCTGCCTCGTGGCTCTTCCGACTTGAACTCCAAGTCTCTGGGGTGTCTTCTGGTCCTAGAAAAATCATCGCGAAAGTTTTATTCCATTTGGACTCCGTTTGGTATTCCTTTTCTGCGAAGCTCAAAAACAAGGAAAAAACAGAAACTGACACTGGGCTCTAGGTTAATAGGTTAGTCCCAAAATAATGTAAAATAGCATATTAATGCATATAAAACATCCAAAACATATAATATAATAGCATGGAATGATCAAAAATTATAGATACATTGGAGACGTATCAGGAATTTAAGAAACGGTGAAGGGCCAGAAAACGGACGTTAAGTGTGCTAGAGTTGTATCAGTGGTCGATGGACTTGAGGGAATATTTGTTCTACCATTAGCTCCTCGTTGGGTTTGACACTCCTATTTGTTGAAAAAGGCTATAAGCGATCCCTATACTTGTGGGTTATCCAGGCCAAACAAAGCCTTCAAGAAAAGAAGTGTGTAGAAGACATCATCGTCCATCCACGGATTACAAAGAGCCTGACAAATGAAACAAAAAATAGTCTCCACCATCTAGATACCCCATCAACGTACAATAGCCAGGTGCACCAGCGAGATCTACTCCACCGAACAAGCATCCTTGGCATCCAGGTAACTGTAGAGGAAACAAACTCAAAATATCAATTAACTCCAGGAACAACGAGCAGATGAGTGGACACGCCAGCGCGGAACAAGCATGTGGCAAGGGGAGCCCAACAACCGGCTAGACAAAAAGCTTGAGCACGCATCCAGTCCTCCTCACACACCCACCCGCGCATGCAAGGAGCCGACAACATCCAACAGCCGAGCACACGAAAAAAGGCCAACAACAACCCACACACGCAAGCAGACAAAAACAATAACAGCCGTTGCATCAACCCTGACAACACCCACCATCCACCATCCGGCCATACACAAACAAGGCTGAACAGACAAGCCCATCGCAACCCCACCCGCAGGGCAATGATATGTCTCTGTCGTATCTACTTTTACTAACACTTTCCTTTTGTTTGGGACTCTAATTTGCATGACTCGAATGAAACTAACCTGGCCTAAGACTGTTTTCAGTAGAACTACCATGGTGTTATTTTTGTGTAGAAATAGAAGTTCTCGGAATGGAACGAAACTTTTTGGAGAATTATTTCAGAATATATAAAAGATACTGGAGCCAAGAACCACCAGAGGGGGGCTGCGAAACAAAAAACATGCAACAAACAGGAACTGGCACTAGGCACTGGATCAATATGTTAGTCCCAAAATTAGTATAAAAAGTTGCCAAAAGTATATGAAAGTT
Organism: Triticum urartu; assembly: GCF_003073215.2. Taxonomy (NCBI): domain Eukaryota; kingdom Viridiplantae; phylum Streptophyta; class Magnoliopsida; order Poales; family Poaceae; genus Triticum; species Triticum urartu. The sequence goes on from NC_053028.1 coordinate 420,039,577, forward strand.
GTAGAATATTGGCGTGGAACAATCAAAAATTATAGATACGGCGGAGACGTATCAGCATCCCCAAGCTTAATTCCTGCTCGTCCTCGAGTAGGTAAATGATAAAAAAGATAATTTTTGATGTGGAATGCTACCTAGCATAATCTTGATCATGTAATCTAGCCATGGCATGAATATTAAGATACGAGTGATTCAAAGAAATATTCTATCATTTGACATAAAAACAATAATACTTCAAGCCTACTAATAAAGCAATCATGTCTTTTCAAAATAACATGGCCAAATAAAGTTATCCCTACAAAATCATATAGTCTGGCTATGCTCCATCTTCACCACACAAAATATTCACATCATGCACAACCCCGATGACAAGCCAAGCAATTGTTTCATACTTTTGACGTTCTCAAACCTTTTCAACTTTCACGCAATACATGAGCGTGAGCCATGGACATAGCACTATAGGTGGAATAGAATATGATGGTGGAGAAGACAAAAAGGAGAAGATAGTCTCACATCAACTAGGCGTATCAACGGGCTATGGAGATGCCCATCAATAGATATGAATGTGAGTGAGTAGGGATTGCCATGCAACGGATGCACTAGAGCTATGAGTGTATGAAAGCTCAGACTGAAAGCTAAGTGGGTTTGCATCCAACTTGCTTTCTCATGAAGACCTCGGGCATTTGAGGAAGCCCATCATCGGAATATACAAGCCAAGTTCTATAATGAAAATTCCCACTAGTATATGAAAATGATAACTCAAGAGACTCTCTATATGAAGAACATGGTGCTACTTTGAAGCACAAGTGTGGAAAAAGGATAGTAGCACTGCCCCTTCTCTCTTTTTCTCTCATTTCTTTTGTTTTTTTTGTTTTTTGGTGGGCTTCTGTGGCATCTTTTTTTATTTGGGCTGCTTTGGCCTCTTTTATTTTTTTGTAAAGTCTGGAGTCTCATCCCGATTTATGGGGGAATCATAGTCTCCACCATCCTTTCCTCACTGGGGCAATGCTCTAATAATGATGATCATCACACTTTTATTTACTTACAACTCAATATTACAACTCAATGTCTAGAACAAAGTATGACTCCATATGGATGCCTCCGGCGTTGTACCGGGATGTGCAATGATCTAGCGTAGCGATGACATCAAAAAACGGACAAGCCATGAAAACATCATGCTAGCTATCTTACGATCATGCAAAGCAATATGACAATGAAAGCTCAAGTCATGTATATGATGATGATGGAAGTTGCATGGCAATATATCTCGGAATGGCTATGGAAATGCCATGATAGGTAGGTATGGTGGCTGTTTTGAGGAAGATATATGGTGAGTTTAAGGTACCGGCGAAAGTTGCGCGATACTAGAGAGGCTAGCAATGGTGGAAGGGTGAGAGTGTGTATAATCCATGGACTCAACATTAGTCATAAAGAACTCACATACTTATTGCAAAAATCTATTAGTCATCAAAACAAAGTACTACACGCATGCTCCTAGGGGGATAGATTGGTAGGAAAAGACCATCGCTCGTCCCCGACCGCCACTCATAAGGAAGACAATCAATAAATAAATCATGCTCTGACTTCGTTACATAACGGTTCACCATACGTGCATGCTACGGGAATCACAAACCTCAACACAAGCATTTCTACAATCCACAACTACCCACTAGCATGACTCTAATATCACCATCTTTATATCGCAAAACTATTGCAAGGAATCAAACATATCATATTCAGTGATCTACAAGTTTTATGTAGGATTTTATGACTAACCATGTGAATGACCAATTCCTGTCATCTCTCTAAATAGATATAAGTGAAGCAAGAGAGTTTAATTATTTCTACAAAATATATGCCCGTGCTCTAACAAATCTAAGTGAAGCAAAAGAGCATTCTACAAATGGCGGTTTTCTATGTAAAGAGAAACAGGCAATCCAAACTTCAAATGATATAAGCGAAGCACATGAAGCATTCTATAAAGCCATACTCAAAAGATATAAGTGAAGTGTAATGAGAATTCTATAAATCAACCAAGAACTATCTCATACCAGCATGGTGCATAAAAGAAAGATGAAAACTAAATGCAAAAGACGCTCCAAGATTGCACATATCGCATGAACGAAACAAATCTGAAAACATACTGATACTTGTTGAAGAAAGAGGGGATGCCTTCCGGGGCATCCCCAAGCTTAGATGCTTGAGTATCCTTTAATATTTACTTGGGGTGCCTCGGGCATCCCCAATCTTGATCTCTTTCCTCTCTTCCTTCTTCTCACATCGAAACCTTCTCGATCATCGAACACTTCATCCACACAAAACTTCAACAGAAAACTCGGTAAGATCCGTTAGTATAATAAAGCAAATCACTACTCTAAGTACTGTTGAAAACCAATTTATATTTTGTTTTTGCATTGTGTCTACTGTAATATAAATTTTTCATGGCTTAATCCACAGATATGAATTGATAGTTTCATCAAAACAAGCAAACTATGCATCAAAAACAGAATCTGTCTAAAACAGAACAGTCTGTAATAATATGGACATTCACCATACTTATGATACTTGAAAAATTCTACCAAAATTAGGAAAAATAAACAATTTGTATAGTAAGACAGTGCAAAAAGAATCAGAACCATTTGACATTCCAAAAAAATGTAAAATCGCGCACTACAGCCAAAGTTTCTGTCCTGCACCGTACAAACCATCAAGCAAATGTAAACATCCTAAAGGCAAACCTTGGCTCATTATTTTTATAATACAATGGAATTGTACAAGGGGATAATTATTTTTATTGAAAATTTTCTGTAATCAAGATTCACAAATTTTCTGTGAGCATGAACAAAGTTCAAGGCTAGCTCCCACTTCAACAATGCTTGTCTTTCTCACTTTCGCTTACCTTTTTGAAAAAGTTTTGGGTTCCCCTCTTTATTTTTGTTGTTTTTAAAATATATAAAAGCACTCAACAGAAAAAAATGACTCTCTAAAACTTCTGGGTTGTCTCCCTGGCAGCTCTTTCTTTAAAGCCATTAAGCTAGGCATATAGTGCTCAAGTAATGGATCCACCCGGATCCCAAGGTATATCAAAGCCAATTTTAATTAACAATGATTTGTAATTTAGTGGTGAGCACAAGGTAACATATATCATGTAATGACGAAGTCTAACTCTCTTCCTATGCATCGGCATGTCATAAAAACAATTCATGCACACAAAGTAAAGGCCAATGCATAGTATAAACAGTTTCTTGCAATTTTATCATATTGGAAACATAGAGAGGTGGAGATATAGTTCCTCTCTCATAATAATTGCAAGTAGGAGCAGAAAGCACATCCATATTATATTAATCAAAATCATCATGTGGAACGGTAAAAGGCAACCCATCAATATAATCCTTAATAAGTGGAAACTTCTCCGATATAGTGTAGTCGGGAGAATTCAAAAAGATAATAGGACTATCATGCGTGGGTGCAATAGCAACAATTTCAGATTTAACATAAGGAACTATAGCAAGTTCATCTTCATAAGCATAATTCATATTGGCATCTTGGCCACAAGCATAGCAAGCATCATCAAAAAGGGATATTTCAAAAGAACCAACGAGATCATAACAATCATCATAGCAATCATCCTCCGGTAAGCACAAAGGGAAATTAAACAATGTATGAGTTGAAGAGTTACTCTCATTATAAGGTGGGCACGGGTAGCTAATCCGCTCTTCCTCCTTTTGTTCTTCACTCTCCTCCTCATCTTTTTCATCCAATGAGCTCACAGTTTCATCAATTTCTTCTTCCATAGACTCCTGCAAAATATTAGTCTCTTCTTGGACAGCGGAGACTTTATCAATAAGTGCATTAATATCATAATTGTATTCATAATTCTCATAAAAATATTTAAGGATAGCTAAATTTTCAGGTCTATAAACCGAATCATCATAGTCTTCAAACTCTTTAAACATAGATTCAATTTCATAAGCACCCATAAAAGCAACAAATTCTTCTATTTGTTCCACATCATAGTAATCATATATACCTCTAGCACAAGAAGCTAAGGTTCTATTATCATTAAATTCGCATAAAAAGGGAAGGTGTGGAGCCTTCATCTTAGAGCAACAAGTATAATCATATCTCAAGCATAGTTGCCTAGCATACCAATTCAATATATGAATTTGATCCCATAATAGTTTCCCTTTTTGTGTCAAGCGGTAATCCCTAAAGTATTCACGTTGATCGAACATTACTCCCATTACATAATTGAATGGGGTTTTCTCAGGGTTATTAAAGTAGTACATAATATTTTTCACATAACCAGCATCGAGGGTTTTAGGAGGTTCCCCATCTCCATGAGTAGCAAGTACACCTATTTTTTTTGGTATTTCGTGCTCCATATCCATAACTAAAGATAGAGAACAACTAAGAACAGCAAATAAAAATTACTTAGTGATAAAGCAAACAAGCACACACGAGAATATTCACCCCACGCTATTGCACCCCGGCAATGGCGCCAGAAAAAGGTCTTGATAACCCACAAGTATAGGGGATCGCAATAGTTTTCGATAAGTAAGAGTGTCAAACCCAACGAGGAGCTAAAGGTAGAAAAAATATTCCCTCAAGTTCTATCGACCACCGATACAACTCTACGCATGCTTGACGTTCGCTTTACCTAGAACAAGTATGAAACTAGAAGTACTTTGTAGGTGTTGTTGGATAGGTTTGCAAGATAATAAAGAGTACGTAAATAAAAAGTAGGGGCTATTTAAGTAAAGAAACAATAAAGTAAATATAGGGAGTGTGGAAAAGTGTTGGTAGGAGTTGTGAAATTGCCCCTTAAGCAACTGACTGCTTTACTAGACCGATAGCAAGTATTATGTGGGAGAGGCCACTGCTAGCATGTCATCCCTGACTTGGAATTGTATGCACTTATGATTGGAACAATTAGCAAGCATCCGCAACTACTAACGTTCATTAAGGTAAAACCCAACCATAGCATTAAGATATATTGGTCCCCCTTCAATCCCGTATGCATCAATTTCTATGCTAGGTTGAAGCTTCTGTCACTCTTGCCCTCCAATACATAGTCCTATCAACATACAACTAACCCTAGGGTGTGATCCACGCGCACAATCATATGATGGGCACCAAAGGACAGCAACATAACCACAAGCAAATTAAATCAATCATAGCAATTCATCAACCACCGATAGGACAACGAAAATCTACTCAGACATCATATGATGGCGACACATCATTGGATAATAATATGAAGCATAAAGCACCATGTTTCAAGTAGAGGGTACAGCGGGTTACGGGAGAGTGGACCGCTGTAGATAGAGGGGGGAAGGTGATGGATATGTTGCTGAAGATGGCGGAGGTGTTGGTGTAGATCGCGGTGATGATGATGGCCCCCGGTAGCACTCCGGTGCCACCGGAAGCGAGGGGGAGAGAGCCCCCTCCTTATTATTCTTCCTTGACCTCCTACCTAGATGGGAGAAGGGTTTCCCCTCTGGTCCATGGCCTCCATGGCATGGGAGGGGCGAGAGCCCCTCCGAGATTGGATCTGTCTCTCTGTCTCTGCGTTTTTTAGATTCTACCCTTTCACCGTTTCTTATATTGGGCTGAAATTTTGACACGATCTCTATCCGGAAATTAGCTTTCTTGCGGCGAAAGAAGGGCATCAACCGCCTTATGGTGGCCCACGAGGGTCAGGGGTGCGCCCAGGGGGGCAGGCGCGCCCCCTGCCTCGTGGCCACCTCGGGCACCGTCTCGCGTGGATTTTTCTTCCCAAAAATCATATATATTCCAAAAAAATCTCCGTCAGTTTTTATCCCGTTTGGACTCCGTTTGATATGGATATTCTGCGAAACAAAAAACATGCAACAAATAGGAACTAGCACTAGGCACTGGATCAATATGTTAGTCCCAAAATTAGCATAAAAAGTTGCCAAAAGTATATGAAAGTTGTAGAATAATTGCATGGAACAATCAAAAATTATAGATACGACGGAGACGTATCAGGGGCCCCTGGGTGAGCACAACCCACCAGGGCGCCCCCCTCCAGGCGCGCCCAGGTGGGTTGTGCCCGCCTGGTGGCCCCGCAGACCCTGATCCCGACTCTATAAAATCCCTTAGTTGGAGAGAAAAATCAGGGAGGAAGTTTCATCGTGTTTCACAATACGGAGCCGCCGCCACCTCCTGTTCTTCATCGGGAGGCCAAATAGGGAGTCCGTTTTGGGCTCCAGAGAGGGGGATCTTCGATATTTTTCATCACCAACCTCCTTCATCGCCAATTCCATGATGCTCCCCACCGGGAGTGAGTAATTCCTTCGTAGGCTCGCTGGTCGGTGAGGAGTTGGATGTGATCCATCATGTAATCGAGTTAGTTTTGTTAGGGCTTGATCCCTAGTATCCATTATGTTCTGAGATTGATGTTGTTATGACTTTCCCATGCTTAATGCTTGTCACTTTAGGCCTGGGTGCCATGATTTCAGATCTGAACCGTTTATATTTTCACCATTATATCTATGTTATAGATCCACCTATTACGTGTTATGATCTGTAAACCCCGGGGTGACAATAATCGGGATACTTTCCGGTGATGACCGTAGTTTGAGGAGTTCATGTATTCACTATGTGTTAATGCTTTGTTCTGGTTCTCTATTAAAAGGAGGCCTTAATATCCCTTAGTTTCCTTATGGACCCCGCTGCCACGGAAGGGTAGGACAAAAGATGTCATGCAAGTTCTTTCCATAAGTACGTATGACTATTTACGGAACACATGCCTACATTATATTTATGAACTGGAGCTAGTTTTGTATCGCCCTAGGTTATGACTGTTATATGACGAATATCATCCAATGAATCTACCGATCCAATGCCTACGAATTTCCTACATATTGTTCTTGCTAACTACTACTACTACTGCTACTGCTACTGCTACTACTGCTACTACTGCTACTACTGCTACTACTACTACTACTACTACTACTACTACTACTACTACTACTACTACTACTACTACTACTACTACCACTACCACTACTACCACTACCACTACTACCACTACCACCACCACTACCACCACCACTACCACCACCACCACCACAACTACCACTACCACCACCACCACCACCACCACCACGACCACTACCACTACCACTACCACTACCACTACCACTACCACTACCACTACTACCGTAGTAATTTCAAAAAAATGCCTACGCACACGCAAGATCATGGTGATGCATAGCAACGAGAGGGGAGAGTGTTGATCTACGTACCCTCGTAGACCGACAGCAGCGTTAGCACAACGCGGTTGATGTAGTCGTACGTCTTCACGGCCCGACCGATCAAGCACCGAAACTACGGCACCTCCGAGTTCTAGCACACGTTCAGCTCGATGACGATCCCCGGACTCCGATCCAGCAAAGTGTCGGGGAAGAGTTCCGCCAGCACGACGGCGTGGTGACGATCTTGATGTACTACCGTCGCAGGGCTTCGCCTAAGCACCGCTACAATATTATCGAGGATTATGGTGGAAGGGGGCACCGCACACGGCTAAGAATATGATCACGTGGATCAACTTGTGTGTCTAGGGGTGCCCCCTGCCCCCGTATATAAAGGAGCAAGGGGGAGGCCGGCCGGCCCTTGTGGGCGCGCCAAGGAGGAGTAGGATTCCTACTCCTAGTTGGAGTAGGTTTCCACCTTTCCTAGTCCAACTAGGAGAAGGGGGGAAAGGGGGGAAGAGGGGAAGGAAGGGAGAGAGGGGCCGCGCCCCAAACCCCTTGTCCAATTCGGACTGGGCTTGGGAGGGGCGCGCGCCACCTCCTGGTCCTTTCCCACTAAGGCCCATTGCTTCTTCCTCGTATTCCCGTAACTCCCCGGTACCTCCGAAAATACCCGAATCACTCGGAACCTTTCCGATGTCCGAATATAGTCGTCCAATATATCGATCTTTATGTCTCGACCATTTCGAGACTCCTCGTCATGTCCCCGATCTCATCCGGGACTCCGAACTCCTTCGGTACATCAAAACTCATAAACTCATAATATAACTGTCATCGAAACCTTAAGCGTGCGGACCCTACGGGTTCGAGAACAATGTAGACATGACCGAGACACGTCTCCGGTCAATAACCAATAGCGGAACCTGGATGCTCATATTGGCTCCCACATATTCTACCAAGATCTTTATCGGTCAGACCGCATAACAACATACGTTGTTCCCTTTGTCATCGGTATGTTACTTGCCCGAGATTCGATCGTCGGTATCTCAATACCTAGTTCAATCTCGTTACCGGCAAGTCTCTTTACTCGTTTCGTAATACATCATCCAACTAACTCATTAGTTGCAATGCTTGCAAGGCTTATGTGATGTGCATTACCGAGAGGGCCCAGAGATACCTCTCCGACAATCGGAGTGACAAATCCTAATCTCGAAATACGCCAACCCAACATTACCTTTGGAGACACCTGTAGAGCTCCTTTATAATCACCCAATTACGTTGTGACGTTTGGTAGCACACAAAGTGTTCCTCCGGTAAACGGGAGTTGCATAATCTCATAGTCATAGGAACATGTATAAGTCATGAAGAAAGCAATAGCAACATACTAAACGATCGGGTGCTAAGCTAATGGAATGGGTCATGTCAATCACATCATTCTCCTAATGATGTGATCCCATTAATCAAATGACAACACGTGTCTATGGTTAGGAAACATAACCATCTTTGATTAACGAGCTAGTCAAGTAGAGGCATACTAGTGACACGTTGTTTGTCTATGTATTCACACATGTATTATGTTTCCGGTTAATACAATTCTAGCATGAATAATAAACATTTATCATGATATAAGGAAATAAATAATAACTTTATTATTGCCTCTAGGGCATATTTCCTTCAGTCTCCCACTTGCACTAGAGTCAATAATCTAGTTCACATCGCCATGTGATTCAACACTAATAGTTCACATCACCATGTGATTAACACCCATAGTTCACATTGTCATGTGACCTATACCCAAAGGGTTTACTAGAGTCAGTAATCTAGTTCACATCGTTTATGTGATTAACACCCAAAGAGTACTAAGGTGTGATCATGTTTTGCTTGTGAGATAATTTTAGTCAACGGGTCTGTCACATACAGATCCGTAAGTATTTTGCGAATTCTATGTCTACAATGCTCTGCACGGAGCTACTCTAGCTAATTGCTCCCACTTTCAATATGTATCTAGATCGAGACTTAGAGTCATCCAGATCTGTGTCAAAACTTGCATCGACGTAACTTTTTACGACGAACCTTTTTGTCACCTCCATAATTGAGAAATATTTCCTTATTCCACTAAGGATAATTTTGACCGCTGTCCAGTGATCTACTCTAGATCACTATTGTACTCCCTCTTAACAAGTGTAGGGTATACAATAGATCTGGTACACAGCATGGCATACTTTATAGAACCTATGGCCGAGGCATAGGGAATGACTTTCATTCTCATTCTATTTTCTGCCGTGGTCGCGTTTTGAGTCTTACTCAATTTCACACCTTGTAACACAGGCAAGAATTCTTTCTTTGACTGTCCATTTTGAACTACTTCAAAATCTTGTCAAGGTATGTACTTATTGAAAAAAACTTATCAAGCGTCTTGATCTATCTCTATAGATCTTGATGCTCAATATGTAAGCAGCTTCACCGAGGTTTTCTTTGAAAAAATCCTTTTAAACACTCCTTTATGCTTTGCAGAATAATTCTACATTATCCGATCAACAATATGTCATACACATATACTTATCAGAAATGCTATAGTGCTCCCACTCACTTTCTTGTAAATACAGGCTTCACCGCAAGTCTGTATAAAACTATATGCTTTGATCAACTTATCAAAGCGTATATTCCAACTCCGAGATGCTTGCACCAGTCCATAGATGGATCGCTGGAGCTTGCATATTTTGTTAGCACCTTTAGGATTGACAAAACCTTCTGGTTGCATCATATACAACTCTTCTTTAATAATCCATTAAGGAATGTAGTTTTGTTTATCCATTTGCCAGATTTCATAAAAATGCGGCAATTGCTAACATGATTTGGACAGACTTAAGCATCGCTACGAGTGAGAAAATTTCATCGTAGTCAACACCTTGAACTTTGTCAAAAACCTTTTTCGACAAGTCTAGCTTTGTAGATAGTAACACTACTATCAGCGTCCGTCTTCCTCTTGAAGATCCATTTATTTTCTATGGCTTGCCGATCATCGGGCAAATCCATCAAAGTCCATACTTTGTTCTCATACATGGATCATATCTCAGATTTCATGGCCTCAAACCATTTCGCGAAATCTGGGCTCATCATCGCTTCCTCATAGTTCGCAAGTTCGTCATGGTCTAGTAACATGACTTCCAGAACAGGATTACCGTACCACTCTGTGCGGATCTCACTCTGGTTTACCTACGAGATTCGTATAAACTTGATCTGAAGTTACATGATCATCATCATTAGCTTCCTCACTAATTGGTGTAGTAGTCACAAGAACAGATTTCTGTGATGAACTACTTTCCAATAAGGGAGAAGGTACAATTACCTTATCAATTTTCTACTTTCCTCCCACTCACTTCTTTCGAGAGAAACTCCTTCTCTAGAAAGTTTCCGAATTTAGCAACAAAAGTCTTGCCTTCGGATCTGTGATAGAAGGTGTATCCAATAGTTTCCTTTGGATATCCTATGAAGACGCACTTCTCCGATTTAGGTTTGAGCTTATCAAGTTGAAACTTTTTCACATAAGCATTGCAACCTCAAACTTTAAGAAACGACATTAGGTTTCTTGCTAAACCATAGTTCATACGGTGTCATCTCAAACGGATTTAGATGGTGCCCTATTTAACGTGAATGTAGCTGTCTCTAATGCATAACCCCAAAACAAAGATAGCGGTAAATCTAAGAGACATCATAGATCGCACCATATCAAATAAAGTACGATTACGACGTTCGGAACACACCATTACACTGTGGTGTTCCAGGTGGCGTGAGTAGTGAAACTATTTCACATTGTTTTAACTGAAGACCAAACTCGTAATTCAAATACTCTTCTCCACGATCAGATCGTAGAAACTTTATTTTCTTGTTACGATGATTTTCCACTTCACTCTGAAATTCTTTGAACTTTTCAAATGTTTCAGACTTATGTTTCATCAAGTAGATATACTCACATCTGCTCAAATTATCTGTGAAGAACAGAAAATAATGATACCTGTCGCGAGCCTCAATATTCATCGGACCACATACATCAGTATGTATGATTTCCAACAAATCTGTTGCTCGCTCCATTGTTCCGAAGAACGGAGTCTTAGTCATCTTGCCCATGAGGCATGGTTCGCAAGCATCAACTGATTCATAATCAAGTGATTCCAAAAGCCCATCAGCATGGAGTTTCTTCATGCGCTTTACACCAATATGACCTAAACGGCAGTGCCACAAATAAGTTGCACTATCATTATTAACTTTGCATCTTTTGGTTTCAATATTATGATTATGTGTATCACTACGATCGAGATCCAACGAACTATTTTCATTGGGTGTGTAACCATATAAGGTTTTATTCATGTAAACAGAACAACAATTTATTCTCTTACTTAAATGAATAACCGTATTACAATAAACATGATCAAATCATATTCATGCTCAACGCAAACACCAAATAACACTTATTTAGGTTCAACACTAATCCCGAAAGTATAGGGAGTGTGCGATGATGATCATATCAATCTGAACCACTTCCAACACACATCGTCACTTCACCCTTAACTAGTCTCTGTTTATTCTGCAACTCCCGTTTCGAGTTACTAATCTTAGCAACTGAACTAGTATCAAATACTAGGGGTTGCTATAAACACTAGTAAAGTACACATCAATAACATGTATATCAAATATACTTATGTTCACTTTGCCATCCTTTTTATCCGCCAATCACTTGGGGTAGTTCTGCTTCCAGTGACCAGTCCCTTTGCAGTAGAAGCACTTAGTCTCAGGCTTAGGATCAGACTTGGGCTTCTTCACTTGAGCAGCAACTTGCTTGCCGTTCTTCTTGAAGTTCCCCTTCTTCCCTTTGCCCTTTTCTTGAAACTAGTGGTCTTGTAACCATCAACACTTGATGCTCCTTCTTGATTTCTACCTTCGCAGCTTAGCATTGCGAAGAGCTCTACCTTCGTCGATTTCAGCATCACGAAGAGCTTGGGAATCATTTCCGTTATCCCTTGCATATTATAGTTCATCACGAAGTTCTACTAACTTGGTGATGGTGACTAGAGAATTCTGTCAATCACTATTTTATCTGGAAGATTAACTCCCACTTGATTCAAGCGATTGTAGTACCTAGACAATCTGAGCACATGCTCACTGCTTGAGCTATTCTCCTCCATCTTTTAGCTATAGAACTTGTTGGAGACTTCATATCTGTCAACTCGGGTATTTGCTTGAAATATTAACTTCAACTCCTGGAACATCTCATATGGTCCATGATGTTCAAAACGTCTTTGAAGTCCCGATTCTAAGCCGTCTAAGCATGGTGCACTAAACTATCAAGTAGTCATCATATTGAGCTAGCCAAACGTTCATAACATCTGCATATGCTCCTGCAATAGGTTTGTCACCTAGCGGTGCATTAAGGACATAATTCTTCTGTGCAGCAATGAGGATAAACCTCAGATCACGGATCCAATCCGCATCATTGCTACTAATATTTTTTAACTTAGTTTTCTCTAGGAACATATCAAAAATAAAACAGGGGAGCTAAACGTGAGCTATTGATCTACAACATAGATATGCTAATACTACCAGGACTAAGTTCATGATAAATTAAAGTTCAATTAATCATATTACTTAAGAAATCCCACTTAGATAGACATCCCTCTAATCATCTAAGTGATCACGTGATCCAAATCAACTAAACCATAACCGATCATCACGTGAAATGGAGTAGTTTTCAATGGTGAACATCACTATGTTGATCATATCTACTATATGATTCACGTTCAACCTTTCGGTCTCAGTGTTCCGAGGCCATATCTGCATATTCTAGGCTCGTCAAGTTTAACCTGAGTATTCTGCGTGTGCAAAGCTGGCTTGCACCCGTTGTAGATGGACGTAGAGCTTATCACACCCGAGCATCACGTGGTGTCTGGGCACGACGAACTTTCGCAATGGTGCATACTCAGGGAGAACACTTTTATCTTGAAATTTGGTGAGAGATCATCTTATAATGCTACCGTCATAACTAAGCAAAGTAAGATGCATAAAAGATAAACATCATATGCAATCATAATATGTGACATGATATGGCCATGATCATCTTGCGCCTTTGATCTCCATCTCCAAAGTACTGTCATGATCTCCATCGTCACCGACATGACACCATGATCTCCATCATCTTGATCTATATCAATGTGTCATCTCATGGTCGTCTCGCCAACTATTGCTCTTGCAACTATTGCTATCGCATAGCGATAAAGTAAAGCAATTATTTGGCGCTTGCATCTTATGCAATAAAGAGACAACGATAAGGCTTCTGCCAGTTGTCGATAACTTCAACAAAACATGATCATCTTATACAACAACTTATATCTCATCACGTCTTGACCATATCACATCACATCATGCCCTGCAAAAACAAGTTAGACGCCCTCTACTTTGTTGTTGCAAGTTTTACATGGCTGCTACGGGCTGAGCAAGAACCGTTCTTACCTACGCATCAAAACCACAACTATAGTTTGTCAAGTTGGTGTTGTTTTAACCTTCTCAAGGACCGAGCGTAGCCACACTTGGTTCAACTAAAGTTGGACAAACTGACACCCGCCAGCCACCTGTGTGCAAAGCACGTCGGTAGAACCAGTCTCGCGTAAGCGTACGCGTAATGTCGGTCCGGGCCGCTTCATCCAAAAATACCGCCGAACCAAAGTGTGACATGCTGGTAAGCAGTATGACTTATATCGCCCACAACTCACTTGTGTTCTACTCATGCACAACATCAACGCATAAAACCTAGGCTCGGATACCACTGTTGGGGAACGTAGTAATTTCAAAAAAATTCCTACGCACATGCAAGATCATGGTGATGCATAGTAACGAGAGGGGAGAGTGTTGTCCCCGTACCCTCGTAGACCGAAAGCGGAAGCGTTAGCACAACGCGGTTGATGTAGTCGTACGTCTTCATGATCCGACCGATCAAGTACCGAACGCACGACACCTCCAAGTTCTGCACACGTTCAACTCGATGATGTCCCTCGAACTCTTATCCAGCCGAGTGTTGAGGGAGAGTTTCGTCAGCACGATGGCGTGGTGACGATGATGATGTTCTACCGACGCGGGGCTTCGCCTAAGCACCGCTATGATATGATCGAGGTGGATTATCGTGGAGGGGGGCACCGCACACGGCTAAGAGATCACGAGATCAATTGTTGTCTCTGGGGTGCCCCCTGGCCACGTATATAAACGAGTGGAGGAGGGGAGGGGCCGTCCCTCTCTATGGCGCACCCTAGGGGAGTCCTACTCCCACCGGGAGTAGGATTCCCCCTTTCCTAGTAGAACTAGGAGCCCTTCCAAGTAGTAGGAGTAGGAGAGAAGGAAAGGGAAAAGAGAAGAGAAGGAAGGAGGGGGCGCAGCCCTTCCCCCTAGTCCAATTCGGACTAGGCCTTGGGGGCGCACGGCCTGCCTCTCTCTCTTTCCCCTAAAGCCCAATAAGGCCCATACACTCCCCAGCGAATTCCCGTAACTCCCCGGTACTCCGATAAATACCCGAATCACTCGGAACCTTTCCGATGTCCGAATATAGTCGTCCAATATATCGATCTTTACGTCTTGACCATTTCGAGACTCCTCATCATATCTCCGATCTCATCCGGGACTCCGAACTACCTTCGGTACATCAAAACACATAAACTCATAATATAACCGTCATTGAACTTTAAGCGTGCGGACCCTACGGGTTCGAGAACTATGTAGACATGACCGAGACACGTCTCTGGTCAATAACCAATAGCGGAACCTGGATGCTCATATTGGCTCCTACATATTCTACGAAGATCTTTATCGGTCAAACCGCATAACAACATACGTTGTTCCCTTTGTCATCGGTGTGTTACTTGCCCGAGATTCGATCGTCGTTATCTCAATACCTAGTTCAATATCGTTACTGGCAAGTCTCTTTACTCATTCCGTAATACATCATCCCGCAACTAACTCATTAGTTGCAATGCTTGCAAGGCTTAAGTGATGTGTATTACCGAGTGGGCCCAGAGATACCTATCCGACAATCGGAGTGACAAATCCTAATCTCGAAATATGCCAACCCAACAAGTACCTTCGGAGACACCTGTAGAGCACCTTTATAATCACCCAGTTACGTTGTGACGTTTGGTAGCACACAAAGTGTTCCTCCGGTAAATGGGAGTTGCATAATCTCATAGTCATAGGAACATGTATAAGTCATGAAGAAAGCAATAGCAACAAACTAAACGATCAAGTGCTAAGCGAACGGAATGGGTCAAGTCAATCACATCATTCTCCTAATGATGTGATCCCATTAATCAAATGACAACCCATGTCAATGGCTAGGAAACTTAACCATCTTTGATCAACGAGCTAGTCAAGTAGAGGCATACTAGTGACACTTTGTTTGTCTATGTATTCACACATGTATCATGTTTCTGGTTAATACAATTCTAGCATGAATAATAAAAATTTATCATGATATAAGGAAATAAATAATAACTTTATTATTGCCTCTAGGGCATATTTCCTTCAAAGGCAACAACAGTGAATAACTAGAAGACACCTGGTGCAACGGTCTTGGGGCGTCACAACACTCCACCACTACGAGAGGATCTCGTCCCGAGATCTAGGATGGCACCGGAGAGAAAACGGAAGAGGAATTGAAGAGGTAAAGCTAAGTTGCTTCTTTGACAAACAAGTGAAACCACGAACCTTCAAAAGGCTAAACCATTTCGAGAAAGAATACAACGGAGATGGATGAAGTTGAAAACACTCCGTTAGATAGGAGGTACATTACGGGAACCTTGTGGGTTGAAAAACATAAGAAAAAGTTACAATGGACAAGAAGTAGAAGCAAGCACCCCGATTGGAACAAGATGCAAGACTTGATAAGGCGAAAAGAACTTGAGCAGAGGACGCAACACTCTGGTTAAATGGAAAAGCACGAAAAGAACACGATCCTGACAAAACAAGAAGATGGGTTGAAGAGAGCAACATCACAATGCTCCGGAAGAAAGAATAGAAGATAGTTCATTGAAATAAAAGAATGTAGAAGAAAATGCCAACTTCTGCCACCAATGAGCTTGGAGAGCACCCTTCCAAGAAGGTTATAACGGAATTGCTGGAAACCAAACAACGAAACGAATAAGATTGTAGTGGGCTTATGGAGCACATCTCAAAACTATGAGGTGAAATTCCGCCACTAACGGAAACAAAGGATTTGGATTGATATGAACAAGGAGACGAGGAAACTTATCTCACCGGTAGGATAAATGAAGAAATTGGGTCATTTGTGAGCACCATAAATAGCAACGACCCTTAGGGAAAGCTTAAGGTGAAATATAACCCAAGATAACTCCACTGAAGAGATTGACGGGTTTACAATACCTCATTCTTGATAACTTGTGAATCATGAAACACGAAGGAAAATTATCAAGAATGAAACACCGCCTCAAAAGATAAGGTAAAAAAGAATTGCACTCCGGATTGCAAGATGAAGAATACTTGAGCTCCTTAGAAAAGAATCTCGATGAAAACTTCGAGAAGGAATTATATCCTTTATGAAACATCTTGTAGAGCCTCCATGAAGAACTCCGGTCATAAAAGGATGATATAAGGAAATTGAAGTTGAAAACATAAGGTGAATCCTTGCAATGATTTAGATGAATCTTCGTGATGAAATAATTGAGAGAACTTGGAACTCCGAAAGAAAAGATAAAGCATCTCGGACCGAGAATTTGATGAGCCTCCGGAATAAAGAATTAATCATTTGGGTGAATCAAGAATAAGAATTATGTTATGCTCATCCTTCTCCAATTTAGATTGATGGCAAGCAACGGATTTGGCAAACTACTTATTCTCGTAGACAGGATTAAGATAGATATTGCGCAAACTTAGAAAGGTCTTCAACGAACCTCCGGTAAGATTTGGAAAGCACGAGTGCATAGATATGATAACCAAGGAACAGAGAATCTTGGAAGAACCACCGTGAGAATTGAAAACGATTGAACAAGAAAAAAATAAAGAAGCACCGGGAAGAATTAGAGAACAAATGAAGATACTTGAGGGGATTTAGATACCAGAGAACGGAGAGATCATGAACTGATTAGAGGATATTTGAACGATTCACCGGTAACATTTGGAGAATGATAGCTGAAAATTTGAGTGAATAATTCTGAGATGATGGCCTCCGGACAATCACACTGAAAAATACTCCTGAATTACTTCGGATGGGTGAAAAGAATTCTCATA
Organism: Triticum urartu; assembly: GCF_003073215.2. NCBI lineage: Eukaryota > Viridiplantae > Streptophyta > Magnoliopsida > Poales > Poaceae > Triticum > Triticum urartu. Next base: position 420,057,075 of record NC_053028.1, read on the forward strand.
AACAAAACAATTATGAGAGGATGGCGTGAAGCTAGAACCAGGAATCTTTGATAGAACGGATAAGATTTGGAGGAAAAACTTTTCTTCGGTCTTCAAAATTCGAGAATGCCGACGAGGAACACCACCTTGGGTAGTTGAGGCACTCCGGAATGGGAATTAGAAAGGTTGAACCAATGATGAAAAGAATGTGAAAGATCTTGGAGAAAGCATTTGACTGATGGTAACTCATTCTTACGTCAAACTTTGAAATGAATTTGAGAATAACTCCGGGGAGATTAGAAGAGTCAGGTAAGATCCTGGTAAAAGACCTGTGGGTTAGGGCCCATTCAAAAGATACACCATTGAACGATTACTTGAAAGGGAGATTGCGCCGGTTGAATTAAGTTGCTTGAATGAGATAAGAATCTCGAAATAGCTTGAATGGATTAGGAGTGAAAACACGAATCTTCTGAGATATCTTGAGCACTCTGGAACAATAGAATAGCGAGCGTGGAATGATTATGAGGTGCACCGGTCATGGGAAAAGCATTTGAAATTAGGAGAAGGATATGATCAACACGAAAGGTTGAATTGAAACCACCGGAGAAGAAAAAGAACGAATAATGATGAGCTAGTAGAACATCTTCATGAGAATCACCGGATAAGAACATTGACGGAAATGAATGGAGAGACTTCCCATCAATAAAATGATACTTGATTCAGAAATCTGAGTCCTTGAAGGAAAAGGGTGGGAGGGTGGGAAAATAAAGACAATTTGGGACGAATGAAACAAACACCGTTGAGAATACTTAGAGTTGGTCTTGCGGATGTTGAAAATGAACGGATCCACTTGAAGAGAAACACACCGGTTCAAAAGGATTGACATGACAATCTCGATTATTAGGAAGGATTAGTATTCACATAGGAATATGAGAACACCACTTAGGAAAGGTATGGAATCAACATTTGACTTTGAAGCAACTCGAATACCACAACTCAAAACAAAACAAAGGATTGGCTTGCAGAATAAGCCGGAACAAACATATGATAGAGATTTCATCCGGATTTTTCGTGGTAGGGCCCACACGGGCTCGATCATACAGCACCATCATGTACAACGCAGTGCACATGACATACGAAGCGTCCCCGAGTTAGCATAGCCAAGGACTCTTTAAGACACAACGAGACCACAGTAAAACCAACCGTGGATAGGCAGACCACTAGACGTCGAACCCCAATCTCATATCATACATCTATTGGAAAGATATCCTAGGAGCTAATTGAATTCCCACTTATAAACTCTCGAAACTTTCTGGTTATGCAATCAGGTGTTGGGGATATAGGGGAAGCATAATATCTCACCCAAACTAACAAATCCTACATCCAGCTTTATCCATCCTTCAACACATAACCAAGAAACCTTCGGAAATCATTTACCTCAACCTTCGAAAAGCATATGTTATACGAGTTATGGAAATATTCCCGAACTCCCGCCCCAGTACTGGGTGGCGTCGAGGGTATCTCACCAACAACTGTATAAAAGAGATTTTCGATGTCGGCGAAACTCAGGTATTCCAGAACTGCAACGATAAAATTGTGACGACAACACCTCGGAGCTCAACTCCCCGGGACACTGCCACAACCCCTGAATGTCAGGAGGCACCAAGAACAATGTTCTCGTCACAAAACCATCGAAACGATTCCAAGATACCCGCCTGATCCTAATTTTTTAGTGAAATTTGAGGAGAGAAGAGTCAAAATTCTACGTCAGGAGGCCTCACCAGAGCGACGAAGGGGACCGAGGAGTAAAAAGAATCCTACTCTCCGATATATATATATATAATCCTATAAGGCTCAAAACATTTTTCTAGACTCAACAACGCCAGCGATTCGATCAAGCAGGGGGCTCCTAAGTCGGGGAAGGCTCTGATACCAACTTGTAACACCCACGATGCGGCAATATCACCCACGTGTCGGAGCACGACTTAGAGGCATAACCACATTGTAGGCATGTCGCAAGAGGGGTAATCTTTACACATGCCATGTACTGAATAAGAAAGAGATACAGAGTTGCCTTACAATCGCCACTTCACACAATACATAAATATAGCATTACATCATCTAGATACAATCAAGGTCCGACTACGGAACCAAATAAAGAAAGACAACCCCTGATGCAATAGATCCCCAATCGCCTCAACTTGGCTCCACTACTGATCAACTGGAAACGAAACAACACAACGAACATGATCTTCATCGAGCCCCTCCTTGAGCTCGGTTGCGTCACCTGCATGGTTATCATTGGCACCTACAACTGGTTTTGGAAGTAATCTGTGAGTCACGGGGACTCAACGATCTCACACCCTCGCGATCAAGACTATTTAAGCTTATGGGTAGGAAAAAGGTAGTGAGGTGGAGCTGCAGCAAGCACTAGCATATATGGTGGCTAACTTACGCAAATGAGAGCGAGAAGAGAAGCAAAGCATGGTCATGAACTAGAAGCGATCAAGAAGTGATCCTGAAACTACTTACGTTCAAGCATAACACGAAACCGTGTTCACTTCCCGGACTCCGCCGAGAAGAGACCATCACGGCTACACACGCGGTTGATGCATTTTAATGAAGTTAAGTGTCAAGTTCTCTACAACCGGACATTAACAAATTCCCATCTGCCCATAACCGCGGGCACGGCTTTCGAAAGTTCAAAACCCTGCAGGGGTGTCCCAATTTAGCCCATCACAAGCTCCCATGGTCAACGAAGGATATTCCTTCTCCCAGGATGACCTGATCAGACTCAGAATCCCGGTTACAAGACATTTCGACAATGGTAAAACAAGACCAGCAAAGCCGCCCGATGCGCCGACATCCTAATAGGAGCTGCACATATCTCGTTCTCAGGGCAACACCGGATTGTCCAAGATTCCGGTAGGCCAGCCCAGAGTTGCCCCTGGTGGCCACCGGCTGCTGACAGGTTCGGACCAACACTTAGACAAGCACTGGCTCGGGGGGGTTAAAATAAAGATGACCCTTGAGTCTACTGAACCCAAGGGAAAAAGGCTAGGTGGCAAATGGTAAAACCAAAGTTGGTCCTTGCTGGAGGAGTTTTATTCAAAGCAAACTGTCAAGGGGTCCCCATAACACCCAACCGTGTAAGGAACGCAAAATCAAGGAACATAACACTGGTATGACGGAAACTAGGGCGGCAAGAGTGGAACAAAACACCAGGCATAAGGCCGAGCCTTCCACCCTTTACCAAGTATATAGATGCATTAATTAAATAAGATATATTCTGATATCCCAACAATAACCATGTTCCAAACATGGAACAAACTCCATCTTCACCTCCAACTAGCAACGCTATAAGAGGGGCTGAGCAAAGCGGTAACATAGCCAAACAACAGTTTGCAAGGACAAGGTGGGTTAGAGGTTTGACATGGCAATATGGGAGGCATGATATAGCAAGTGGTAGGTATCGCAGCATAGGCATAGCAATAGAGCGAGCAACTAGCAAGCAAAGATAGAAGTGATTTCGAGGGTATGGTCATCTTGCCTGCAAAGTTCTCCGAGTTGACGTGAGCTTGATCCTCGTAAACGTACTCAACGGGTTCCCCGAACACAAACTCGTCTCCCGGCTTTACCCAAAGCAATAACACAAGCAAAGGAAACAACAATCAAACACGGTGCAATGTGCAAGCAACATGATGCAAAACATGGCATGACATGCGGGATGTGATATGCAATGCATATGCGAGCTCTGGAAGGAAAAGATTGAACCAGGCCTCAACTCAGCAAACCAAGAGTGCCTCTGGAAAGCTGAGTTGATTTTGGTCAAAATTGATATAAAGATCACCGGAATTGGATGCACGGTTTGTAAATGGCAAGCAAAACAATAATGGCACTATTCTGCGATTAACAGCACGATGCCATATAAAATGCAACAAGAAACTAAGCTACTGCACTCTAACATAGCAACCAAGCACATGGCAGTGATCCACTCAAGATACTTGACAAAAGATGAACACTGAGCTACGGCTAAATCACACAATAGAAGGCTCAAACAAGCATGGCAAAAGTGCAAAAGATATCAGCTTCTCGGACTTAGTGAAAATAACATGCCATGATTTAATATCAGGAAGCAATGTTTAGAGCAAGATAACAACATACTACGGGAACATATCATGGCAAAGAAAGGCATGGCATGAAACTACTCAAAGCATATAACAAAAGTCCCTTACTGACCATAAGCCAAAAAGGATCAGAAGATAAGATGGCACCCATGTAAACATAGCAAGTTTCGTTAACAGATTCAGACTTAGCAGAAAACTGGACATGGCAAAAACAGAGTTACGTAGGCATGTTTGCGAGCTTGATGCACTCACCACAAGGCATTTCATGACAAACTAAGTATACTCCCAGCAAGAAGACATGATCAAGTAGCTAACCATGGCAAGAACAATCTCATAGCATGCATGGATCAACTACAACAACCTTGGCAAAATTGATTAACACGTAACCAATCTGCTAGGAACATTTTATAGAAAAAGTAGAGAAAGATTGAGTCATGCTAGGGTACTCCATAAATGCAAACAAGGGCATGGATGGATAGAGCATCACAATATCTCAAAATCATCCTTACTGAACATACTCAAACAAGGCAACAACAGCGAATAACTGGAAGACACTTGGCGCAACGGTCTCGGGGCGTCACAACACTCCACCACTACGAGAGGATCTCGCCCCGAGATCTAGGATGGCACCGGAGGGAAAATGGAAGAGGAAGAGAAGAGGTAAAGCTAAGTTGCTTCTTTGACAAACAAGTGAAACCACGAACCTTGAAAAGGCTAAACCATTTCGAGAAAGAATACAACGGAGATGGATGAAGTTGAAAACACTCCGTTAGACAGGAGGTACATTACGGGAACCTTGTGGGTTGAAAGACATAAGAAAAAGTTACAATGGACAAGAAGTAGAAGCAAGCACCCCGATTGGAACAAGATGCAAGACTTAATAAGGCGAAAAGAACTTGAGCAGAGGACACAACACTCCGGTTAAATGGAGAAGCACGAAAAGAACACGATCCTGACAAAACAAGAAGATGGGTTGAAGAGAGCAACATCACAATGCCTCCAGAAGGAAGAATAGAAGATAGTTCATTGAAGTAAAAGAATGTAGAAGAAAATGCCAACTTCTGCCACCAATGAGCTTGGAGAGCACCCTTCCAAGAAGGTTATAACAGAATTGTTGGAAACCCAACAACGAAACAAATCAGATTGTAGTGGGCTTATGGAGAACATCTGAAAACTATAAGGTGAAATTCCGCCACTAACGGAAACAAAGGATTTGGATTGATATGAACAAGGAGACGAGGAAACTTATCTCACCGATAGGATAAATGAAGAACTTGGGTCATTTGTGAGCACCATAAATAGCAACAACCCTTAGGGAAAGCTTAAGGTGAAATATAACCCAAGATAACTCCACTGAAGAGATTGACGGGTTTACAATACCTAATTCTTGATAACTTGTGAATCATGAAACACAAAGGAAAATTATCAAGAATGAAACACCGCTCAAAAGATAAGGTAAAAAAGAATTGCACTCCGGGTTGCAAGATGAAGAATACTTGAGCTCCTTAGAAAAGAATCTCGATGAAAACTTCGAGAAGGAATTAAATCCTTTATGAAACATCATGTAGAGCCTCCATGAAGAACTCCGGTCATAAAAGGATGATATAAGGAAATTGAAGTTGAAAACACAAGGTGAATCCTTGCAATGATTTAGATGAATCTTCGCGATGAAATAATCTAGAGAACTTGGAACTCCGAAAGAAAAGATAAATCATCTCGAACCGAGAATTTGATGAGCCTCCGGAATAAAGAATTAATCATTTGGGTGAATCAAGAATAAGAATTATGTTATGTTCATCCTTCTCCAATTTAGATTGATGGCAAGCAACGGATTTGGCAAACTACTTATTCTCGTAGACAGGATTAAGATAGATATTGCGCAAACTTAGAAAGGTCTTCAACGAACTTCCGGTAAGATTTGGAAAGCACGAATGCATAGATATGATAACCAAGGAAGAGAGAATCTTGGAAGAACCACCGTGAGAATTGAAAATGATTGAAGAAGAAAAAATAAAGAAGCACCGGGAAGAATTAGAGAACAAATGAAGATACTTGAGGGGATTTAGATACCTGAGAACGGATAGATCATGAACTGATTAGAGGATATTTGAACGATTCACCGGTAACATTTGGAGAATGATAGCTGAAAATTTGAGTGAATAATTCTGAGATGATGGCCTCCGGATAATCACACTGAAAAATACTCCTGAATTATTTCAGATGGGTGAAAAGAATTCTCATAATCAAAACAATTTTGAGAGGATGGCATGAAGCTAGAACCACGAATCTTTGATAGAACGGATAAGATTTGGAGGAAAAACTCTTCTTCGGTCTTCATAATTCGAGAATGACGACGAGGAACACCACCTAGGGTAGTTGAGGCACTCCGGAATGGAAATTAGAAAGGTTGAACCAATGATGAAAAGAATGTGAAAGATCTTGGAGAAAGCATTTGACTGATGATAACTCATTCTTACGTCAAACTTTCAAATGAATTAGAGAATAACTACGGGGAGATTAGAAGAGTCAGGTAAGATCCTGGGAAAAGACCTATGGGTTAGGGCCCATTCAAAAGATACACCATTGAACGATTACTTGAAAGGGAGATTGCGCGGGTTGAATTAAGTTGCTTGAATGAGATAACAATCTCGAAATAGCTTGAACGGATTAGGAGTGAAAACACTAATCTTCTGAGATATCTTGAGGACTCTGGAACAATAGAATAGCGAGCGTGGAATGATTATGAGGTGCACCGGTCATGGGAAAAGCATTTGAAATGAGGAGAAGGATATGATCAACACGAAAGGTTGAATTGAAACCACCGGAGAAGAAAAAGAACGAATAATGATGAGCTAGTAGAACATCTTCATGAGAATCACCGGATAAGAACATTGAAGGAAACGAATGGAGAGACTTCCCATCAATAAAATGATACTTGATTCAGAAATCTGAGTCCTTGAAGGAAAAGGGTGGGAGGGTGGGAAAATAAAGACAATTTGGGACGAATGAAACAAACACCGTTGAGAATACTTAGAGTTGGTCTTGCGGATGTTGAAAATGAACGGATCCACTTGAAGAGAAACACACTGGTTGAAAAGGATTGACATGACAATCTTGATTATTAGGAAGGATTAGTATTCACATAGGAATATGAGAACACCACTTAGGAAAGGTATGGAATCAACATTTGACTTTGAAGCAACTCGAATACCACAACTCAAAACAAAACAAAGGATTGGCTTGCAGAATAAGCCGGAACAAACATATGATAGAGATTTCATCTGAAGTTTTTGTGGTGGGGCCCAAACGGGCTCGATCATACAACACCATCATATACAAGGCAGTGCACATGACATACGAAGCATCCCGAGTCAGCATAGCCAAGGACTCTTTAAGACACAACGAGAACACTGTAAAACCAACCGTGGATAGGCAGACCACTAGATGTCGAACCCCAATCTCATATCATACATCTGTCGGAAAGATATCCTAGGAGCTACTTGAATTCCCACTTATAAACTCCCGAAACTTTCTGGTTATGCAATCAGGTGTTGGGGATACAGGGGAAGCATAATATATCACCCAAACTAACAAATCCTACATCCAGTTGTATCCATCCTTCAACACATAACCAAGAATCCTTCGGAAATCATTTACCTCAACCTTCGAAAAGCATCCGTTATACGAGTTATGGCAATACTCCCGAACTCCCGCCCCGGTACTGGGTGGCGTCGAGGTTATCTCACCAACAACTTCATAAAAGAGATTTTCGATGTCGGCGAAACTCAGGTATTCCAGAACTGCAACGATAAAATTGTGACGACAACACCTCGGAGCTCAACTCCTCGGGACACTGCCACAACCCCTGAATGTCAGGAGGCACCAAGAACAATGTTCTTGTCACAAAACCATCGAAACGATTCCAAGATACCCGCCTGATCCTAATTTTTTAGTGAAATTTGAGGAGAGAAGAGTCAAAATTCTACGTCAGGAGGCCTCACCAGAGCGACGAAGGGGACCGAGGAGTAAAAAGAATCCAACTCTCCGATATATATATATATAATCCTATAAGGCTCAAAACATTTTTCTAGACTCAACAACGCCAGCGATTCGATCAAGCAGGGGGCTCCTAAGTCGGGGAAGGCTCTGATACCAACTTGTAACACCCACGATGCAGCAATATCACCCACGTGTCGGAGCACGACTTAGAGGCATAACCACATTGTAGGCATGTCGCAAGAGGGGTAATCTTTACACATGCCATGTACTGAATAAGAAAGAGATACAGAGTTGCCTTACAATCGCCACTTCACACAATACATACATATAGCATTACATCATCCAGATACAATCAAGGTTCGACTACAGAACCAAATAAAGAAAGTTACCCCTAATGCAATAGATCCCCGATCGCCCCAACTGGGTTCCACTACTGATCAACTGGAAACGAAACAACACAATGAACACGATCTTCATCAAGCCCCTCCTTGAGCTCGGTTGCGTCACCTGCACGGTTATCATCGGCACCTGCAACTGGTTTTGGAAGTAATCTGTGAGTCACGCGGACTCAGCAATCTCACTCCCTCACGATCAAGACTATTTAAGCTTATGGGTAGGAAAAAGGTAGTGAGGTGGAGCTGCAGCAAGCACTAGCATATATGGTGGCTAACTTACGCAAATGAGAGAGAGAGAAGAGAAGCAAAGCACGGTCGTGAACTAGAAGCGATCAAGAAGTGATCCTGAAACTACTTATGTTCAAGCATAACACGAAACCATGTTCACTTCCCGGACTCCGTCGAGAAGAGACCATCACGGCTACACACGCGGTTGATGCATTTTAATTAAGTTAAGTGTCAAGTTCTCTACAACCGAACATTAACAAATTCCCATCTTCCCGTAACCGCGGGCATGGCTTTCGAAAGTTCAAAACCCTGCAGGGGTGTCCCAACTTAGCCCATCACAAGCTCTCACGGTCAACGAAGGATATTCCTTCTCCCAGGACGACTTGATCAGACTCGGAATCCCGGTTACAAGACATTTCGACAATGGTAAAACAAGACCAGCAAAGCCGCCCGATGCGCCGACATCCTAATAGGAGCTGCACATATCTCGTTCTCAGGGCAACACCGGATTGTCCAAGATTCCGGTAGGCCAGCCCAGAGTTGCCCCTGGTGGCCACCGGCTGCTGACAGGTTCGGACCAACACTTAGACAAGCACTGGCCCGGGGGGGTTAAAATAAAGATGACCCTTGAGTCTGCTGAACCCAAGGGAAAAAGGCTAGGTGGCAAATGGTAAAACCAAAGTTGGTCCTTGCTGGAGGAGTTTTATTCAAAGCGAACTGTCAAGGGGTCCCCATAACACCCAACCGTGTAAGGAACGCACAATCAAGGAACATAACACCGGTATGACGGAAACTAGGGCGGTAAGAGTGGAAGAAAACACCAGGAATAAGGCCGAGCCTTCCGCCCTTTACCAAGTATATAGATGCATTAATTAAATAAGAGGTATTGTGATATCCCAACAATAACCATGTTCCAAACATGGAACAAATTCCATCTTCACCTCCAACTAGCAACGCTATAAGAGGGGCTGAGCAAAGCGATAACATAGCCAAACAACGGTTTGCTAGGACAAGGTGGGTTAGAGGTTTGACATGGCAATATGGGAGGCATGATATAGCAAGTGGTAGGTATCGCAGCATAGGCATAGCAATAGAGCGAGCAACTAGCAAGCAAAGATAGAAATGATTTCGAGGGTATGGTCATCTTGCCTGCAAAGTTCTCCGAGGTTACGTAAGCTTGATCCTCGTAAACGTACTCAACGGGTTCCTTGAACACGAACTCGTCTACCGGATCTACCCAAAGCAAGAACACAAGCAAAGGGAACAACAATCAACCACGGTGCAATGCGCAAGCAACATGATGCAAAACATGGCATGACATGGGGGATGTGATTTGCAATGCATATGCGAGCTCTGGAAGGAAAATATTGAACCAGGCCTCAACATGGCAAACCAAGAGTGCCTCTGGAAAGATGAGTTGATTTCGTTTGAAATCGATATGAAGATCACTGTAATTGGATGCACGGTTTTTAAATGGCAAGCAAAACAATAATGGCACTATTTTGCAATTAACAGCACGATGCCATATAAAATGCAACAAGAAACAAAGCTACTGCACTCTAACATAGCAACCAAGCACATGGTAGTGATCCACTCGAGATACTTGACAAAAGATGAACACTGAGCTACTGCTAAATCACACAATAGCAGGCTCAAACAAGCATGGCAAAAGTGCAAAAGATATCAGCTTCTCAGACTTAGTGAGAATAACATGCCAGGATTTAACATTAGGAAGCAATGTTTAGAGCAAGATAACAACATGCTACGGGAACATATCATGGCAAAGAAAGGCATGGCATGAAAATACTCAAAGCATATAACAAAAGTCCCTTACTGACCATAAGCCAAAAAGGATCAGAAGATAAGATGGCACCCATGTAAACATAGCAAGTTTCGTTAACAGATTCAGACTTAGCAGAAAACTGGACATGGCAAAAACAGAGTTACGTAGGCATGTTTGCGAGCTCGATGCACTCACCACAAGGCATTGTATGACAAACTAAGCATACTCCCAGCAAGAAGACATGATCAAGTAGCTAACCATGGCAAGAACAATCTCATAGCATGCATGGATCAACTACAACAACCTTGGCAAAATTGATTAACACGTAACCAATCTATCGGGAACATTTTATAGCAAAAGTAGAGCAAGATTGAGTCATGCTAGCGTACTCTATAAATGTAAACAAGGGCATGTATGGATAGAGCATAACAATAGCTCAAAATCATCTTTACTGAACATACTCAAACAAGGCACGGATCTCTCTGTAGCAACATGAATACATGGCATAAAAATAACAGCAGACAAAGACTTAGTGAAATTCGAAGTCTCTGAAATCAGCAATATCACGAGAGCTACTTTGCATTCTTGTGCTAGTCACCACATTGATCACAAAAATACATGGCATACACCCCTGTAAAGATGGCATGGCATAGCCCAAAACACATGTAGAGGTCATGCTCATATGCAGCACACAATAATCATGGCAAAAATGACAAATGCTCATAAACTGATAAGAATCAGGAACTAACATTATGAAGCACTCTTGCAACAGCATTTTAGGCATCAAGATGGACTCAAACAAACATGGCACAGTGGAACAAAATGAAGAGGACATCATGATGAACATTTTGATATATCATGCATGCAAAATGGAGCACCGAGCACGAAGTTATGGCATGATGAAGTAGGCATGAAAATGTCACAGATCTGGGACTTAGAGAAAATTAGACCTCGCAGAAAGTCAACGCGGGACGAGGGCATCCGGGACGTGGGGAGGTGCTTGGGTCATCTCCTGGTGGATCTGGTCCACTCCGGCCGGATCTCGCAGGAGAAGTTCGCCGGAGACGGGGGAGACAGCCCGAGTTCGCGAGGGAGCTCGAGGATGTCGGATCTGGTGGAGGAGGACGGCGGTTGGGGCCGGGGCACAGCCGGCGAGGCAACCAGCGAAGTGGGGCGGTGCGAGGCGTGGCTCCGGCGCAAAATGGCGGCGGCGGCACGCGGTGGCCGGCGCGAGGCGGCGAGGCACACGGGCGGCGGGGCAAGGCGCGCGGCGGCGGAGCGGGGTTGCGGACGCGGGTTCCGGCAGCGTGGGGTGCGGTGAGTGGGGCGGCGGAGCCGGGCGCCGGAGCGGGCGGCGGTCGCCGGTGAGGCATGCGGAGGCGGAGACGGCGAGCGGCGGCGCCGGCGTCGGCGGCGAACGGCGAAGACGGCGGTGGGGCGCGGAAGGACGCGCGGGCTCGTCGTGCCCGGTCGCGCCCGGGGCGGGCCGGCCTCGGGCTCCGGCGGGCCGCGATGGCGCGGGAGGAGAGAGAGGGAGGCGTCACGCTGAGTTGGCAAGCTCGGATTGGCTCGGGCGGCGGAGGAGGCGACGTGGCGCACCCTGATTCGTCGGGGTGACGCGTCCAGCGGACATGTCCGACGCGGGATGGACGTGTCCGACGGCGCGAGGAGGGAGATGGCTAGGGTTTATCCGCGAAAAATCGGAGGGAGACACAAATATATAGGTAGAGGGAGCTAGGAGTGTCCAAATGTAGCGACCCGACCCGAATGGATCAAGTCTCTGTGCTTATGTGTCATCCCTGGATCAGTATGCTGACACACACAGTACTCGAAGGATTTATAACAGAGGTAAATCACATGTATAAAGTAACGTAAATACTATTACCTCAATCCAATATAGCGGAAGCAACAAGGTTATGGATTCCCATCAACACCAACGGCAAAGTTGAGGGTAGAAATCGTAACCCTAACGTAACACTTACTCGTCGTAAGAAACCTGCAACATAAGACGTTGCAGCCCGAAACGGGTCAGTACATTGAATGTACTGGCAAATTCACACCATAGAGAATGATGAATAATGACTATCACTACATGCATATTTGGCTGGTGGAAAAGCTCTATGGTTATAAGGTTTTTGCGTAAAGCCAATTTTTCCCTACTGCAAAGGAATAAATTTATTTAACTATCATGGTGGTTGTGTAACATTGAGAATGGTTGACAGCATTCTCAATCCCAATTAAAAATAATTAAAACCCAACAACATTAATTAGAAGTAACATGTTGAGATTCACATGATATTCAAGTACTAGATACTCAAGTTGTCCATAACCGGGGACACGGCTAATCATGATTAGTTTGTACACTCTGCAGAGGTTTGCGCACGTTTCCCCACAAGACTCGATTGCCTCCGTTTGGTTTCTCGCACGACATGGTGTTTGAGAAGACGGATGACCGAGACACAGTCTTTCAGAAGCGCTAGCACCTTACATGTGGGGTAGACCGTACCACCTACAACCCCTACATCTGCTAGTCCACCCCGTAAGAGTTCGCACAACTTAGTCAACTATGCCAGAGCCCATAATGGCTTGTGGCTGCACACGGAAGTTTCTAGCATGAAAGATCTTATGATCCCTTTGAGCCTGGGTGGCGGTCCAAAATAAAAACAGGCAAGTCCTGATAGACATCAGGTGCCTCAATCCACCCAGATGTGTGTTTAAGTTGCCACCTTAGATAAACCATTAAAAATTATCAACTCACATCTGTCATGGATATCACTCACCCAATCCACGTCTACTAGCATAGCATGGCACAAATAGCAAACGTAGAAGTAACTCCCAAAGGTTTCATATTAAACAGGTAATAGGTACTACCTCATCTACTTCCATCCCCACAATTTAATTAGATCCTAATCATGCAGTGTGAGAGGATTGATCTAAGGCAATAAAAAGGGTTGTAGAAAAGGTATGAATCAAAGGTTACTTGCCCTTGCTGATGACCGCGAGTCCTAGGGTTTCAAAGTAACAGGCGGCGCAATCCGGGTGATCTATCGCAGACAAACACAAGCACACAATAAGTACTCATCTAATGCACAGGTAAAACTCGAACAAGAGAACGAACCAGAAAGTTCAACTTAAGAACTCTGGTTGCAAAGAAAGAAAGAACCGAACAAAGAAACCGAAAACAAACGGCGGAAGAAAACAACTCGGTTCTAGCAAGTTGAAACTAGGTCAAATTTTACCAGGGCAAAAACTTGTTTAAGTTGATTAGACGGAACGGCGGTTTCGAAACGGAAACTCCAGGCGCTTGAATCACCTGATTCGATAAACGAGCGAGAAGATAAACTAGAACGAAGATCGATCTGAGATCGCGATCGCGGAATAAATCCGACGAAAAGAAAAGAAGAACGGTTAAACGAACGGACGTCGTTAACCTAGAAGAATCCGGTGATCACGTTCGGTTAGGACGAACGGTCCGGCGAACGGTCCAAGGCAACTAAATCGGAAAAAGAAAACGAATCCGATCTAGGTTTCGGAGAAGAAAAACCGAAACGAAAAACCGATCTAGAAAACCGGAACGGTTTAGAGAAGAACCGGAAAGAAAACGAATCGGAAAAGAAGAAAAAGAATCGGAACGATTAGAAGAAAACGATCCGAGGAAAAGAGACGCGGGGCAACCTCCGGCGAGGTCTCCGGCGAGGGGCTCCGGCGGCGTGGCGTAGGGCGGCGGCGTGGACAAGGTGCAGCGGCGGCGGTGACGCAGGGCGGCGGCGGCGCGGGTGTGGGGTGCGGTGGAGGGCTTGGGGTTTTGATTTGATGGGTTTGGAGGGGGGGTGTTGGGGTATTTATATTGGGGAGGGGAGAGGTTACTTGGGGTAGGGGGCAAGGAATTAGACTAGGAATAGGAATCCTAGATGAAAAAGAAAACGGAATAAAGGAAAGAGGGGGGCTACCGACCTAAAAGGATTCCTCCTGGGAATCGGCCTGGGAGGCGGCGGCTGCCGCTGGCGCTGCCTGGGGCGCAGGGGCTGGGGTGGCCGGCCGGCTGGCTGGGCCTTTGGCCCGGCTAGCCTGGCTTTTTCTTTTTTTTTAAATAGTTTCGCGCGTAGAAAACAAAAGAAAAGAAAATCTAAACGAGCTCCAAAATTCCTAAAGTAAATTTTCCCCGACTCCTAAAAATGAGCCGAACAAAATGAACTTTTCTCCGGGCCTAAAATGCAATTTTTGAAAACACCCATTTTTCCCTATCCAAATAAAATGCAAATAAAAATTCCGGCAAAACCAAAACTTGATCTAATTATTAAATCTTCATTTTTCCTAAATTTTGGGAAAGTCATATTATTCCCTCTCTCATATTTTGACACCGGAAAAATTATTGAAGATAAAATAAATAAATCCAATGATCCTCTTTTTCAAAATTCGAGAAAACTCTCAAATATGAAAATAACGAAATCTCCAACTCTCTCCAAAGGTCCTTGAGTTGCGTGAAATTTCTAGGATCGGGCAAGATGCAAGAAAATATGATATGCATGATGATCTAGTGTATAACATTCCAAATTGAAAATTTGGGATGTTACAAACCTACCCCCCTTAAGATGAATCTCGCCCTCGAGATTCGGGTTGGCTAGAAAATAGGTGAGGGTGGTCTTTGAGCAAATCTTCTTCTCTCTCCCAGGTGGCTTCATCCTCTGAGTGGTGGTTCCACTGAACTTTGCAAAACTTGATAACCTTACTGCGGGTAACTCTACTGGCAAACTCGAGAATCTTGACTGGCTTCTCCTCATATGTTAGGTCATCCTTTAACTGAATCGCTTCGAGTGGCACGGTATCTCTTAGCGGTATCTCTGCCATCTCGGCATGACATCTCTTCAGCTGAGAAACATGGAATACATCATGAACTCCTGACAGTCCCTCTGGTAATTCCAACTTATAAGCGACTTCTCCCATACGTTGCAAGATCTTATACGGTCCAACGAAACGCGGTGCTAACTTTCCCTTAACTCCAAAGCGCTTAACTCCTCGAAGTGGGGATACTCGGAGATAAACTCTGTCTCCGGTTTCGTAAACTCTCTCCTTGCGTTTAGAATCTGCGTCGCTCTTCTGCCTGGACTGGGCTACCTTGAGCCTATCGCGAATCAACTTAACTTTCTGTTCAGACTCCTTAATCAAATCTGGTCCAAAGAATTGACGGTCTCCAACTTCGTAACTATTGTCATGGGACGAAACTGTTATCTGATACGATACTCCTCGGAACTCCATGCAAACAAATGATCCTAGTCATGTATATCTTCGCCAACTTAGCACTGGTGTAAGTGGTCTTAACTGGAATAAAATGTGCTACCTTCGTCAAACGATCAACTACTACCCATATCGAGTCATAGCCTGCTTTCGTCCTGGGTAGTCCTGTGATAAAATCCATGCCTATCTTATCCCACTTCCATTCAGGTATCGGCAATGGTTGTAACAATCCTGCTGGCTTCTGATGCTCTGCCTTTACTCTCTGACATACATCACAAACTGCTACATATGCTGCAATATCCTTCTTCCTTCTGGTGTGGTAAGAAAAATTGACTTACTAGCACACTCAATATTCCCTTCATACTTTGATAACCAATCCATGCCTAATATCACATCCAATCCTTGAGATTCCAATACTATTAGGTCTGAGGGAAACACATAGTTACCAATCCTTAATGGTAACCGATCACACCATCGTCTAGCCATAAACTCCGCTCCTGGTGAGCTTACTAACATGGGTGACCTAAGGGCTTGGGTTGGCAGGTTATATTTATCCACAAATCCCCTTGATATGTATGAATGCGATGCACCAGTGTCGAAAAGAACGAGTGCGGTAAATGACTTCACCAGAAACTTACCGATTACTGCATTAGGCTGATCTTCAACCTCCTCCACACTAATGTGGTTCACCTGTCCCCTGTTGAAAGGGTTCGGCTTCTTCCCAGAGCTTCCATTGCCATTTCCATTCTGGCCTTCGGGACATTCATTGGCATAATGTCCGGTCTTGGAACACTTATGGCAAGTGACGTGGCTCAGGTCCTTCTTGGCTGGGGTGGATGGGGTGGTCCGGTTCTGGACGTTGCTTCCTCCATCCCCATTACCATTCTTGTGGCCATTATGGTTGTGCGAGCTACCTCCTCCATGGGTGTGCTGAAACTGAAATCCCGGTTTAGGGGCAAAACGGGGCTTCTGCTGGGCTCCAGAGTTATACTTCCCCTGTCCATACTTCCTCTTACAGTTCTCAATCTGCTGTTGCTTCCCTTCAATCATGATGGCACGAAATACCAACTCCTGGTAGTTGTTGAAACTCGCTACCATCAACTGCATGCTTAATTCATCATTCAGTCCCTCCAGAAACTTCTCCTGCTTAGCTGCATCCGTAGCAACGTCATCTGGGGCATAACGTGCTAACTTGCTAAAATCGTCAACGTACTGGCCAACTGTCCTTCCTCCTTGGCATAAGTTGCGAAACTCACGCTTCTTTATGGCCATAGCTCCTGCTGAAACATGGGCAGTGCGGAAAGCTTGCTGAAACTGATCCCATGTGACAGTGTCTACTGGGTAAGTGGCTGTGAAATTCTCCCACCATGCTGCCGCGGGTCCGTCAAGCTGATGTGTGGCAAACTTCACTTTCTCACCATCCGTGCATCCTGCAGTGGTCAACTCCCTTCCTATCTTGCGGAGCCAATCGTCTGCTACTACCGGCTCGGTGCTACTAGAAAACACCGGCGGATTCAGCCTAAGGAAACGGGCTAAGTGGTCAACAGGTGGTGGTGGTGGTGGGTTCTTGTTGTTGTTCTGCTGGTTCTGGACTAACATCTGCATCAATTGATTCCGCTGCTGGATCAACTGAGTGAGCTCCGGTGGGAATCCATTGTCATGTCTCGGAGGCATCTGAGGGTTTTAGAAAAGACGAGAATTGAGAATAGAGGGGGTCTAAAGGGAAAACACTACCCATATGCACATGAGAAAATGCACACAAAATCACTTCAATCAATCAAACAAGGGCTTACAAACGGTCTAAAACTATCGTAAAAGTGCTCGACTATAATGTTTACATGGGGGAAATACTACTACTATCTGGTGGTCATCTAGAAATTTGAACCGGTGGAAGACTCCATGATATCTGCTCCAGCTTCGTCTTCAAAGTCGGGTTCACTTGGATCCGAATCGGTGTCGTCGATGATGATGTAGTTGTCCGGACAGGCGACGTACTCGTCGTCCTCCGTGGATGCTAACTTCCTTTTGAGTTCTTCAATCTCCTGCTTAAGATCGACATTGTGCCTCGCTAGAGCTACGATCTCGTCCATGTAGTCCTTGCGTGTAGACCTCAGTTCTCCTTCTAGCTCGATGATCCTTGCCTTTGCATTCTTCAACTCTATCGCATCATTGCACATCTGGTTCTCGTGGCGTCGAATGTGCTGGTTTAACTCCTGGATGAAAGATGCAATGGATCTATCCTTCTTGGTGCTGACTAACTCCCATTGTTCATCTCGGCGTCCGCAAATCTGGTAGATAGTGTCCTTGAGGTCTTCTTGATAAACTTCTCCAATGCGTCCTATGGTGATATGAGCTGCCATGCTCTTTCCCAAACTCCAAGTTGGTGCATTGAAAACGCTATCTATGGGCTTCGTGATTGGCGCGAATGTTCTTCCCGGAACGTGAGCTTGAATCTTCCAGCGCTCCTCTTCAGGCAGAGTGGCGTTGAAGGTTCCCGTGAAGCTTGGTAATCCAATGTTCAGGTACTTGGTGACTTCCTTCAGGTGAAATCCAAATGGTGTGCCTTCATCCGGTTGAGCGTACTTAATCTTCGCGTGCGTCATCCTAAAAGAGTAGAAAAGATGAGGAGTTAGAAAATGAGAAGAGAATGGTGATCTATGGCTTTAACTTAGTGGTCATGTCCTACAGTCAACGTGTGCTCTGATACCATCTTGTAGCGACCCGACCCGAATGGATCAAGTCTCTATGCTTATGTGTCATCCCTGGATCAGTATGCTGACACACACAGTACTCGAAGGATTTATAACAGAGGTAAATCACATGTATAAAGTAACGTAAATACTATTACCTCAATCCGATATAGCGGAAGCAACAAGGTTATGGATTCCCATCAACACCAATGGCAAAGTTGAGTGTAGAAATCGTAACCCTAACGTAACACTTACTCGTCGTAAGAAACCTGCAACATAAGACGTTGCAGCCCGAAACGGGTCGGTACATTGAATGTACTGGCAAATTCACACCATAGAGAATTATGAATAATGACTATCACTACATGCATATTTGGCTGGTGGAAAAGCTCTATGGTTATAAGGTTTTTGCGTAAAGCCAATTTTTCCCTACTGCAAAGGAATAAATTTATTTAACTATCATGGTGGTTGTGTAACATTGAGAATGGTTGACAGCATTCTCAATCCCAATTAAAAATAATTAAAACCCAACAACATTAATTAGAAGTAACATGTTGAGATTCACATGATATTCAAGTACTAGATACTCAAGATGTCCATAACCGGGGACACGGCTAACCATGATTAGTTTGTACACTCTGCAGAGGTTTGCACACTTTTCCCCACAAGACTCGATCGCCTCCGTTTGATTTCTCGCACTACATGGTGTTTGAGAAGACGGATGACCGAGACATAGTCTTTCAGAAGCGCTAGCACCTTACATGTGGGGTAGACCGTACCACCTACAACCCCTACATCTGCTAGTCCACCCCGTAAGAGTTCGCACAACTTAGTCAACTATGCCAGAGCCCATAATGGCTTGTGGCTGCACACGGAAGTTTCTAGCATGAAAGATCTTATGATCCCTTTGAGCCTGGGTGGCGGTCCAAAAAAAATAGGCAAGTCCTGATAGACATCAGGTGCCTCAATCCACCCAGATGTGTGTTTAAGTTGCCACCTTAGATAAACCATTAAAATTATCAATCTCACATCTGTCATGGATATCACTCACCCAATCCACGTCTACTAGCATAGCATGGCATAAATAGCAAACGTAGAAGTAACTCCCAAAGGTTTCATAGTAATACAGGTAATAGGTACTACCTCATCTACTTCCCATCCCACAATTTAATTAGATCCTAATCATGCAGTGTGAGAGGATTGATCTAATGCATAATCATGCAGTGGTGAGAGGATTGATCTATGCATAAAACTGGGTTGTAGAAAAGGTATGATCAAGTGTTACTTGCCTTGCTGATGATCCGCGAGATCCTAGGGTTTCGAAGTAACAGGCGGCGCAATCCGGGTGATCTATCGCAGACAAACAACAACACACAATAAGTACTCATCTAATGCACAGGTAAAACTCGAACAAGAGAACGAACCAGAAAGTTCAACTTAAGAACTCCGATTGCAAAGAAAGAAAGAACCAAACAAAGAAACCGACAACAAACGGCGGAAGAAAACAACTCGGTTCTAGCAAGTTGAAACTAGGTCAAATTTTACCGGGGCAAAAACTTGTTTAAGTTGATTAGACGGAACGGCGGTTTCGAAACGAAACTCTAGGCGCTTGAATCACCTGATTCTGATAAACGAGCGAGAAGATAAACTAGAATGAAGATCGGATCTGAGATCGCGATCGCGGAATAAATCCGACGAAAAGAAAAAGAAGAACGGTTAAATGAACGGACGTTCGTTAACCTAGAAGAATCCGGTGATCACGTTCGTTAGGACGAACGGTCCGGCGAATGGTCCAAAGGCAACTAAATCGGAAAAGAAAACGAATCCGATCTAGAGTTTCGGAGAAGAAAAACCGAAACGAAAAACCGATCTAGAAAACCGGAACGGTTTAGAGAAGAACCGGAAAGAAAACGAATCGGAAAAGAAGAAAAAGAATCGGAACGATTAGAAGAAAACGATCCGAGAAAAAGAGACGCGGGGCAACCTTGGCGAGGTCTCCGGCGAGGGGCTCCGGCGGCGTGGCGTAGGGCGGCGGCGTGGACAAGGTGCGGCGGCGGCGGTGACGCAGGGCGGCGGCGGCGCGGGTGTGGGGTGCGGTGGAGGGCTTGGGGTTTTGATTTGATGGGTTTAGAGGGGGGGTGTTGGGGTATTTATATTGGGGAGGGGAGAGGTTACTTGGGGTAGGGGGCAAGGAATTAGACTAGGAATAGGAATCCTAGATGAAAAAGAAAACGGAATAAAGGAAAGAGGGGGCTACCGACCTAAAAGTTCCCCTGGAGAGGCGAGGCGGCGCTGCCGCTGGCGCTGCGCTGCGCAGGCGCGCAGGGGCTGGGGGCGGCCGGCTGGCTGGGCCTTTGGCCCGGCTGGCCTGGCTTTTTTTTTTAAACGGTTTCGGCGCGCAGAAAACAAAAGAAAAGAAAATCTAAAGTAAATTTTCCCCGACTCCTAAAAATGAGCCGAACAAAATTTCCTAAAGTAAATTTTCCCCGACTCCTAAAAATGAGCCGAACAAAATGAACTTTTCTCCGAGCCTAAAATGCAATTTTTGAATACACGCATTTTTCCCTATCCGAATAAAATGCAAATAAAAATTCCGGCAAAACCAAAACTTGATCTATTTGTTAAATCTTCATTTTTCCTAAATTTTTGGAAAGTCATATTATTCCCTCTCTCATATTTTGACACCGGAAAAATTATTGAAGATAAAATAAATAAATCCAATGATCCTCTTTTTCAAAATTCGAGAAAACTCTCAAATATGAAAATAACGAAATCTCGAACTCTCTCCGAAGGTCCTTGAGTTGTGTGAAATTTCTAGGATTGGGCAAGATGCAAGAAAATATGATATGCATGATGATCTAGTGTATAACATTCCAAATTGAAAATTTGGGATGTTACACCAAATGAGGTGAGGTTTTTGGCCGCGCGATCATGATTGAACGACCGAGAGGATGGAGGGGGTTTGGATGGGATTTGGGACACTTTGGAGGGGTGTTGGACTGCAACACACACGAGGCCTTAACGGTTCCCCGGTTAACCATTGGAGCATCAAACGGACTCCAAATGGAACGAAACTTGATAGGCGGTCTACCGGTAGTATACCAAGGCTGCTTGGCAAATATCGGTCCACTCCGAGAATGTTTAACACCCGCACACGAAAAGAGGCAAAAGGAGCGGATTGAGAAACGGACAACGGGGAAAATGCTCGGATGCATGAGACGAACACGTATGCAAATGCAATGCACATGATGACATGATATGAAATGCATGACACGCAAACAAATGACAAAGCAACAACAGCCAATAACTGGAAGACACCTGGCGCAACGGTCTCGGGGCGTCACAACTGGCTTACCGGGCGCGGCAACTCCCTTGCCGTCCTTCTTGAATTTCTTCTTACCCTTGCATTTCTTGAAACTAGTGGTTTTGTTGACCATCAACACTTGATGTTCCTTTTTGATCTCCACCTCCGCTGATTTCAGCATTGAATATACCTCAGGAATGGTTTTCTCCATCCCCTGCATATTGAAATTCATCACAAAGCTCTTGTAGCTAGGTGGGAGCGACTGAAGGATTCTGTCAATGACCGCGTCATCCGGGAGATTAACTCCAAGATGAGACAAGCGGTTGTGCAACCAAGACATTTTGAGTATGTGCTCGCTGACAGAACTATCTCCGCCATCTTACAACTATAGAACTTGTCGGAGACTTCATATCTCTTGACCCGGGAATGAGCTTGGAAAACCATTTTTAGCTCTTGGAACATCTCATATGCTCCGTGTTGCTCAAAATGCTTTTGGAGCCCCGGTTCTAAGCTGTAAAGCATGCCGCACTAAACCAGGGAGTAATCATCACTATGCGACTGCGAGGCGTTCATAACATCTTGAGTTGCTGGGAAAATGGGCGCTTCACCTAGCAGTGCTTCAAGGACATATGCTTTCTTGGCATCTATGAGGATGATCCTCAAGTTACGGACCCAGTCCGTATAGTTGCTACCATCGTCTTTCAGCTTGGTTTTCTCTAGGAACGCGTTGAAGTTGAGGGCAACATTAGCGTGGGACATTTGATCTACAAGACATATTGTAAAGATATTTAGACTAAGTTCATGATAATTAAGTTCATCTAATCAAATTATTTAATGAACTCCCACTCAGATAGACATCCCTCTAGTCATCTAAGTGATACATGATCCGAATCGACTAGTCATCAACGGTGAACATCTCCATGTTGATCGTGTCTACTATATGAATCATGTTCGACCTTTTGGTCTCTCGTGTTCCGAGGCCATGTCTGTACATGCTAGGCTCCTCAAGTCAACCTAAGTGTTTTGCATGTGTAAATCTGGCTTACACCCGTTGTATTCGAACGTTAGAATCTATCACACCCGATCATCACGTGGTGCTTCGAAACAACGAACCTTCGCAACGGTGCACAGTTAGGAGGAACACTTTCTTGAAATTTTAGCGAGGGGTCATCTTATTTAAGCTACCGTCGTTCTAAGCAAATAAGATGTATAAACATGATAAACATCACATGCAATCAAATAGTGACATGATATGGCCAATATCATTTTGCTCCTTTTGATCTCCATCTTCGGGGCGCCATGATCATCATCGTCACTGGCATGACACCATGATCATCTCCATCATTGTGTCTTCATGAAGTTGTCTCGCCAACTGTTACTTCTACTAGTATGGCTAACGGTTAGCAATAAAGTAAAGTAATTACATGGCGTTATCATTGACACGCAGGTCATATAATAAATTAAGACAACTCCTATGGCTCTTGCCGGTTGTCATACTCATCGACATGCAAGTCGTGATTCCTACTACAAGAACATGATCAATCTCATACATCACATATATCATTCATCACATCCTCCTTTTGGCCATATCACATCACACAGCATATGCTGCAAGAACAAGTTAGACGTCCTCTAATTGTTGTTGCAAGTTTTTACGTGGATGCTATAGGTTTCTAGAAAGAACATTTCTTACCTATGTCAAAACCACAACGTGATATGCCAATTTCTATTTACCCTTCATAAGGACCCTTTTCATCGAATCCGATCCGACTAAAGTGGGAGAGGCAGACACCCGCTAGCCACCTTATGCAACTAGTGCATGTCAGTCGGTGGAACCAGTCTCACGTAAGCGTACGTGTAAGGTCGGTCCGGGCCGCTTCATCCCATGATGTCGCCGAATCAATATAAGACTAGTAACGGCAAGTAAATTGACAAAATCGACGCCCACAACATCTTGTGTTCTACTCGTGCATAGAAACTACGCATAGACCTAGCTCATGATGCCACTGTTGGGGATCATTGCAGAAATTAAAAAAATTCTACGCATCACCAAGATCAATCTATGGAGAGACTAGCAATGAGAGAGAGGGGAGTGTATCTTCATACCCTTGAAGATCGTGAAACGGAAGTGTTACAAGCACGCGGATGAAGGAGTCGTACTCGCAGCGATTCAGATCACAGTTGATTCTGATCTAAGCACCGAACAACAGCGCCTCCACGTTCAACACACGTACAGCCCGGGGACGTCTCCTCCTTCTTGTTCCAGCAAGGGGGAGGAGAAGTTGAGGAAGAGCTCCGGCAGCACGACGGCGTGGTGGTGGAGCTTGCAGTTCTCCGGCAGGGCTTCGCCAAGCTCAACTATGGAGGAGGAGGTGTTGGGGAGGGAGAGGGATGCGCCAGGGGAAGGGTGCGGCAGCTCTCCCACCTCCCCTCTATTTATAGGGGCAAGGGAGAGGGGGTCGGACCCCTACAGATGGATCTAGAGGGGGGCGGCCAAGGAGGGTGGCTTGCCCCCCAAGCCAAGGGGGGTGCCCCCTTTAGGGTTTCCCCTAAACCCTAGGTGCATGGGCCCTAGGGGGTTTGGCGCCCAGACCACTTAGGGGTTGGTTCCCCTCCATATTCAGCCCATAGGGCCCTCCGGGGCAGGTGGACCCTCCCGGTGGACCCCCGAAACCCCTTCTGACGACCGAATAAGGACTTCCCATATATAAATCTTTATCTCCGGACCATTCCGGAACTCCTCGTGACGTCCGGGATCTCATTCGGAACTCTGAACAACATTTGGTAACCGCATACTAATTTCCATAACAACTCTAGCGTCACCGAACCTTAAGTGTGTAGATCCTACGGGTTCGGGAATCATGCAGACATGACCGAGACATCTATCCGGCCAATAACCAACAGCGGGATCTGGATACCCATGTTGGCTCCCACATGCTCCACGATGATCTCATCGGATGAACCATGATGTCGAGGATTCAATCAATCCCGTATACAATTCCCTTTGTCAACCGGTACGTTACTTGTCCGGGATTGGATCGTCGGTATCCTAATACCTCGTTCAATCTCGTTACCGGCAAGTCACTTTACTCGTTCCGTAATGCATGATCTCGTGACTAACTACTTAGACATATTGAGCTTATTATGATGATGCATTACCGAGTGGGCCCAGACATACCTCTTTGTCATACAGAGTGACAAATTCCAGTCTCGATTCGTGCCAACCAAAAGCATTGTGATGTTTGGTACACCCAAAGCATTCCTACAGATACCTCTTTGTCATACGGAGTGACACTTTCGGAGATACCCGCAGTGCACCTTTATAGCCACCCAGTTACATTGTGATGTTTGGTACACCCAAAGCATTCCTACAGTATCCGGGAGTTACACAATATCATGATCTAAGGAAAAGACACTTGACATTAGAAAAGCATTAGCAGACGAACTAGACGATCTTGTGCTATGCTTAGGATTGGGTCTTGTCCATCACATCATTCTCCTAATGATGTGATCCCGTTATCAATGACATCCAATGTCCATGGTCAGGAAACCACGACCATCTATTGTTCAACGAGCTAGTCAACTAGAGGCTCACTAGGGACATGTTGTGGTATATGCATTCACACATGTATTACGATTTCCGGATAACACAATTATAGCATGAACAATGGACAATTATCATGAACAAGGAAATATAATAATAACCATTTTATTATTGCCTCTAGGGCATATTTCCAACAAGAACAAGGGCGGACAATGTTAGATGGGTCTATGTAGCGCGAGCGAGACATGTGTATGTGTGAACCAGTGAGATATAAAGTTTGAGAGAGATAGAGGAGCCCCGATAAGGCTGAGTGGTGCGTCAGAGAGCTGAGAGGGGGAAAGAGATATTCCATCCGCTCAATCATGTAGTGCATGTAAATTTTTTAGAAGTCAAATTTTGGAAACTTTGACCAGGTTTACGCAAATGTTATTTATATCTACAATACCAAAGATACATCATACGGAACTACATCTCATGATTAATCTAATGGTATATGTTCGCCGTTCTAGATGTAAATGTTTTTCTCCACGTACATGGTCAAACTTTGTGATGTTTGACTTTTCAATAAATCTATATGCTATGGACCAAAGAGAGTGCCTAAGTCGAGAGAGATCAAGTGCGTGTGGAGGAGAATGAGTGAGTGTGCAAAAATAGTATGTGTGTGAAAGAGAAAGGGAAAACAAATGATAAATAAGAGAGAGTGTGTGTGTTTTCGTTTCTTATGCAAACATATCACGCATGCATCTCCGAGATAGAAAAGCGGGGTGAGGAGATACACGAAGATAGCTAGTGCGTGATTGTTTGCAATGGAGAGAGACACCCCTATAGCACATGTCCAATAGAGGTCTGGCCAACAAGGAACAAAGGTCGAGAGGGACACATGGATAACATGGACACATGGGGAGGGAAAGAGGGTGTGTTTGTGATAGAGAGATCCCCTCGAGATCGTGAGGAGACTATATGGGTGGGAGATCGAGGGAGGTGCGTGCGCGATAGAAAGATGCCCCGAGAGAAATTGAGATAGACCATGCACATGTTTGTAATGGAGACTAAGATTAGCTAGTCATTTACATATAGGGGGGACTGCGTGTGCCTACAATTGAGTGAGAGACCATCATACTTGGCTAGGCATGAGATTGTGTGTGTGTGTGCATGTGAGATGGAGAGAGAACGAGGGAGAGAGATAGAGTTTTAGATGGGTCTATCGAGTGCAAGTGAAATGTGCATGTGTATGTGTGACCCAGGGAGATGGAGAGTTTGAGAGAGAGGGAAGAGCTCCAAGACAACAGAGTGGTGCGTGAGAGAGTTATGGGCAACGAGCCAAGGAATTTGTGTGCGTACGATGAGTGCACCCAAGATATTTATCTTGGACTAGAGAATCATACATAGTGTGTGACAGAGACCTATAGATGGAGTATATATGCATGCGAACTAGAAAGACCCCCCCCCCACACACACACACACATACACACAAAGAGAGAGACAGAGATTGAGAGAGAGGGAGAGGGAGAGGGATCAACAAGGTTTGTGTGTTGGATGTGTGCGACAGAATTGAGGATTGTCGGCGAGAGAGGGAGAGCAAGAGTCCAGGAGAGGGGGAGGTCACGTTTTATGCATCAAAGACTGATATAAACCATGTTTCGATATAAACTTGCATTCAAATATTTAAATTGGAGAACATGTTGTCTGTAATCCACACATGAACGGAGATATGCGTATATCAAACAAGTTCATTAATTTTACTTTCAACATGTTCATGGAGTATTATAATACTGTACAGCATGCTACTCGATTGAGGTGTTCAATTTTGGATTTAGTTCACTATTTTGACCTGGTGAACGAGCTATTTCATTGAATCAAGATATTTCATTTTGGGTTTGATTCCCGTTCTTGAGTGGGTCAACTATTTGTCATATAGTAAATCGTTAGCAACGAGCATGTAAAAACACATTACTCCCGAGCATCATATCTCCATTTTAAAAAGAAGTGGCAAGCTAATATTTCAAAAAATTATTCGAATCGACTTGGTAAGGTAGACGTGGATGCTCGTTCTCTGAAAATTTGAATGAACCGTTAAACACCCTCTGGTCGATGGAATTCGCCCGAGCAAATAAATGGGAGACATGAAATTACCGGCCTATGTGGAACACACATCAATTGGCCCATTGTACATCAAGGGTAGGTTCGTAACTTCATCCAAGCGCGCCTTCTCCTCGGCCGAAATGACATGTGCCGAATAATTCATAAACCATGGTCGGCAAAACACCCTCTCCTCGCCCGAAATAGCTCGCGCCCACTATTTCAAAACACGCTCACCTCGCCCGAAATCGCTCGCGCCCACTATACTTCAAAACACGCCCTCCTCGCACGAAATCGCTCGCGCCCACTATATTTCAAAACATGCCCTCCTCGGCCAAAATCGCTCACGCCCACTATTTGGGAGAAGCAAAATTACTCTAGTATCCCCGACCCTCAGTACACAAACCCAAGCCGAGAAGCCTAAAGGCAGGGGTAGAACTGTAACCCCCCCCCCACACACACACACACATTTCAGACAAATGCGTCCGTAAGACATGGTTACCCCTCCCAATTCCCCATTCATACCTCGTGGGCGCCAAATCACCTTCTCCCCGGAAGCTCCCTTCTCCCGAGCCGCGAAACCTTAGCCCCTCCTCCATGGTGCCCCCCACCGCACCAAATTCATGGCCGCCCTCCTCTCTAATCCCGGAGACGTTGTCCATTTGCCGTCGTGCACTGGGTCGTGTGCCTCTTACTCAGTGCTGCCAGAGCTGCCTCGACGCCGGCTACGTGAATCGTACCGGAGCCGATTCACCCTCGCCGTTGTTCACGGCGCCGGAGCGGCTCCAACTTTGGATCCGTCCAGAACCCCGGCGCTGCTTCCTTGTAGCCGTCGACTATCGCGACATCTATGCTTCCCTGCCGCCGGTAGCCACCGCAACCGCGTCGGCCTCACTGACTCGGTAGCTGTAGCTGCCTACTTCACCGGGCCACCAGATAGGTCGCACCCTCATCTCAAATCACTTTATTTAGGTGTTAGTTGTCTGAATTTTTATTTTGGGCCAATCGATTCCCAATGGGAAGCAACACCCCTCGAGCCGGCGGAACTCCTAGGCTGTTGGTTGGCTGGTGTCTAACGTAAGGGTGTGGGGGCGCAAGTTCGCCGCAGAAGCAGCGCTTAGATGGCTATCTTAGAGTTGCGTGGGTTGAAGGTAATGCCGCCGCTGGATCTGGATGACGGCGAGTCTTTGTGGATTGGCCCGGGGGCGGCGCAACCACGGCAGTGTGGTGGGGCGGGGAGCGAGGTTTTGGTCGGGGCCATAGACGGCGGAGGCAGGCTGCTCTACGGATGGTCGCTGGCTCTTCGGGGAAGATTCTGAACAGTGTCAGCCAAGAGGCACAAGATGGCCATCAAGCCATCCGGCGTAGATCGAACAGTACCAAATAAAATAAAATCGTGTGACCCCAATTTAGTGTTCAGTCAACACACGTGTGACCACTCTCGTACCTTGCTGTTGATCTTTTAGGGTATTTCTTCATATCAGAGAGATGTGTCATTCTTAACATTATACATTTTATGCATCTTCAGCCACACCGTCTTCCGACTCACCGCAGCTGCTCCAACAAGGGAAGCATACACCATAAGGGAGCTATAGTCCCCACTCAACAGTTCCCTGCATCGAATGCGCGTGCCCGGCATGGATAGCCACAACAACTGCAGGGCCATCGACAAGTCAGCACATGATGCTCACTCCTATGGATGGCGGCCAGGTAGGTTGTACCCTCATCTTACTTGTGTGCAACATTTATGGCTTTGTTATTCATCTCAGCATGGAAGATAGATTATCACATTTCACTCTATATTCATGTTGATCTCTTACGGGTCTTGTTTAGGAGTTAACGTTGTTCCATAGTTTAGCTAAGCACTAGTAGAAAACAGGGCTTTGGTTGGAGCCTGCCAAGCCCATTAGTCCCGGTTCAGTCAAGAACCGGGACCCATGGGGGCATACGTCCCGATTCGTGCGCCCAAGGGCCCGGCCGGGCCTCGGGAGGCATTTGTCCCGGTTTATGTGGACCCATTTGTCCTGGTTCTAGGCACGAACCGGGACCAATGGGCCTCGCTCTTGGCCCATAGCCATTGGTCCCGGTTCGTGCCTAGAACCGGGACAGAAGGGTGGCCTTTAGTCCCGGTTCCAGCCACGAACCGGGACAAATGAGTTGCCTATATATACCCCCTCGCCGGCGAGCAGATCAGTCCACACTGCTCTATTTTTTTGGCCGGCGAGGGGAGGGCATTTGGGTGCTCTAGCTCACCTCCTATGCACATGAGGTGTTCGATGAAATGCCCCAGCCATGCTAGTTAAGTTTTCTCCTCTCGAAGCTCGACCTCCAAGCTCCATTTTCCTCGAGATTTGCATAGGTTTAGCGGTCCATCATGTCCCGTCCTCGTCTTCACCGCCGTCGATCGCCCGCGCTGATCTCGTCGCCGACACCACCGTGGTGAGCCTCTTGTTCTTATATTCTTTCTGAAAGAAAAACAATTCTTGCTTTAGATAGATACTTATCAAATTTTCTTACTTTTGACACACATGATTATATGTAATGCACGCAGATGAACCGGCAATGGATGTACGGTGACAGACACACCTCCAAGTACATTAAGGGCCTGCATAATTTTCTTGAAGTGGCTGAGGCAAACAAGCAGAATGGTTTTATGTGTTGTCCATGCCCTATATGTGGGAATACGAAGTCTTACTCTGACCGGAAAATCCTTCACACCCACCTGCTTTATAAGGGTTTCATGCCACGCTATAATGTTTGGACGAACCACAGAGAAATAGGGGTTATGATGGAAGACATCGAAGAAGAAGAGGACAATGACAACTATGTGCCCCCTGAATATCATGATGCTACAATGGGGGAAGTTGATGAAGATCAAGAGGAACCAGACGATGTGCCCGATGATGATGATCTCCACCAGGTCATTGTCGATGCAAGGACACAGTGCGAAAGTCAAAAGGAGAAGCTGAAGTTCGATCACATGTTAGAGGATCACAAAAAAGGGTTGTACCCCAATTAAGAGACTTGTTCTTTAAGTAACGATGTTCCATAGTTATCATCCATTAGCCAATGCTATCCCACATGCCTGTGATTATAGTATTATACCACTTCTAGTATAACCTATGTTATTCTTTAATACGTTTGTATGCCATCTAGTTAATCTCGAGTACAAATGATACATATTCTATAGCTTTCATCTGTGTTCTCCCTTTAGTTTTTCAAACCTGTTGCTGACCCCAGTCCTACTACTTATGTCGTCTCCTACAGGCACTCATTACATAAATCTAACTACTAGTTGTCTTCCATGCATGTCAGATATAATTGCACACACTGATTTATCCACAAGAACCTCACGGAGCAATGTAACGGCCAACAAACTTGACGTCAATGATACCCAATATGATGGAACATGTAAAGGCAGTTCTTCTCAAGACTATGATGAATCCTATTCAGCCCACAAGGTCCTTGCTCTAACTTGGCCCTTGATATGGGTACAACATGCATATAATGTCCTGGAGTGCATCTACTCTGTTGCAATGCCTTGTGCTTAGCCTGCTGATCATGCATATAAATATGGCATGCCTTCCTATTTTTCAGTACCTATTCCATTCATGATAACATGTTTTCAAATTCAAGTATTGTCATTCTACTCTATCACAATGCCATCTGCTTAGTTTGGACATCATGCTTCTCAATATCTTATGCATTGTTATTCATCAGTATGTACTTCATCTGTCTACCATACCATGTTCTTTTTTTTACATTGAAGTGTTGTTCTAGTGGTCTCTTGCAATGCCATCTTAGTTTCCCAATCATACACGCATATGTTGCCTTAGTGTTTTTCTGTATGTATTCTGCTAGCATACAGTTTTATATTCAAGTAGTGTTTTTTACATTGTTGTCCTGTCGTATCCCTAGCTCTTACATCATACTCCCTCCGTCCGGATAACATGTCGCAGAAATGGATAAAGGTGGATGTATCTAGAACTGAAATATGCCTGGACCCATCCATTTATTTCCGGATGGAGGGAATACATGTCAATATTTCATGCCTTTCTATTCTTCAGTACCTATTCCATCTCTGATGTAGCATGTTTTATAATTGAAGCACCATTCTTCTATATAAGGCATGCAAGCGGAAGACGGCTATGTTAGAATCTGAAGGGTTACAAACCAGGTCTTTGCAAAAGATCCAAACGCCGGGAGATAATAAACCAACTCTAGTTTTCATAGATACTGCCCCAGCACAGAGAAACCCAACTCCCACTGATAATAAGCAGATTCCAGTGGCCAAAGAACTAGTCCGCTCCAGTCCAGCAAAAATATGTCAACTCCATTCTAAGAAGTGTGTGCGTATCCTCGCATCATGAAATTTTATTGCATTCTGATCATATTTTCTACATGTTTCTTACCCATCTCTCTTTTAGAAAATAAGGTTAAACGATAGAAGACTTCCTCCATTGGGATCGTATTCGAGGAAAGTATCTTGCGGGAATTCTCTATGCTCCAATGCTGATGTAAGTACCTGTTGTATATCACTATATTTTTACATCATCATGTATTTTGTTAATCGGTGTGAATCCAACCTTTATGTGATCTAAAATTAGTTGTAGCAAAATGTTAAAGGTGACAATGTTGATTTCTGTAAGGAAAACTTCCTGGTAGTTTTGCATACTGAGCTGCATGAGTGTACTATCTCATATCATGCACATTACTGAATTGTTGTGTTGCTCTGGTTGCCCATCCATTCATTGTGTCAATGTTGCTTTCGTATTATCTTACCTGGCTGATGATAGCTGTTCCATATTGTGTTAATTTGGTGTAGGCTAGTGTGGTCTGGTTGCCCAAATGTTCATTGTGTCAATGTTGCATTCCTATTATGTGACCTGGCCAATGATAGCAATGCTAGTGTATTAATTTGGTGCAGGCTACTGAAGATAAGAAGACAAACTCTAAAAACAGCAAGGCAACCTCATTGTTTCTTTCCAATAAATCTAGGCCAGGTAATATGGCAATAACTCTTGATTAATCTGTTTGGTTCCCCTCCTAATTTATGTTATGATGCAGTGGTCGAGACACTCTCCACTATCAATAATACAAGCCTGCCAAAATCGCCATAAGAATCTGTTCAGTTTCCTCTGTCTCAAATGCAATAGAAAAAATGTATGTTTGTGAACCAATTAATGGCTAAAGCAATGATGGAAATGGTGGAGGAATAAGAGGTGCACATTCGTGCGCAATAACAACTGATCAATGTTTTCAAAGACAGTGTAGCAAAGCAGCAAGAACTTGCCCAAATGCTTATGGGCGTATGTGACGCCCGGATATTCAAGCTACAGTAAACCTCTGCTAATGATGCCACGTCACCTCGATTACTGTTGCTAATCTCACGTTAGTTCGAAACCGGTTTGAATTCAAATTCAAAATCAAGCAAACAATAAAAGTTTTCAAATATTAGAACTAAAATGTTCGGGTTGTGCCATATAATGCGTAGGTAATTATGGAGAAGAAACCACACTTCTGTAAAGTATTCAAATGCACTAAAATAAACAAAACAACAGCTAAACCTATTATAAATGCCTTTTTGAAATTTATAAAAATGCAAACTAAATATTTTAAATACCCAAAATATATTGTGGCGATGGGCTAATTTGCAACCTCCATTTAGGTACTGGTCTTAAAATTTAGAAAGCTAAAAGCTATTAAAACTATAATAGAAAACATAAAAGTGAAAATAAAATAAAAATAGAAAAGATTAAAAAAAGAGATACAAAGCCCCTGCTGGGCCGTGGCCCAGCTGCCCACCAGGCCACAGGCCCAGTCGCCCCCCACGCACTCCCTTATTCCCCTGGGCACCCAAACCCTAACCGACATCCACTCCCCACTCCCCCCCACTCTCTCGTCTCTCCCGCTCCCCCGATCCAGAAGGGGATCGAACCGCCGCCGCCGCTCGGAACGCCACCGCCGCGGCCTGCCTCGTCGACGGCCACCTCGCCGGCGTGCCCGCTGCCTGAGGTTTCCGCGGACGCCGCCATTGTCTCGCTTGCCTCGGCCTCCTCCTCCTCGCCCCGTGCCGAGGCCGTCGTTCCTGCGCCGCGCCCTCGACCCCGTCGCCCCGCCGCTCTCATCGCCGGCGACCCGGGAGCCGCCCCTTCCTCGTCCTCCTCCTCGAGCACGCCTCGCTCAACTACAGGGCTATGTGAGCCCCCTTCCCATCCCCTCTTCCTCCCTGGCAGCCCGTCGTCGTGCCCGGAGTTCTCTGAAGCACGCGTCCTCCCGCGCCGAACCGTCGCCTGGGCGCTCCCCTGCACCCCTGCGTGCCTCTGTGCCCTCTTGCGTGCCCGTGTGTGCACGCCCGCACCTCGCTGTCGCCCGCCCTTACCAGCTGTCGCCCGCCCTTGCCTGCTGTCGCCCGCCCTTGCCAGCTGTCGGTGCCCCGCGACCGCGGCCGCCGCAGCTGCTGACCGTCAGCTGTTGCCGCTGCCGGCGCTTCCCTGTGGCCACCCTCACTCGCGCGCTCGAAGCCTTGCCCTTCCGCTACGTGCTCCGCGCGCCCGCCGCTCCCTATGGCCGCTGTTGCCATGCTGCTTAGCCACCCCACCCCCCCGCTTCACCCCTCACCGCCGGCCACCAGCCTCCCCAGGCTCCGGCGCCCCGCCGGGTCCGCCATCCCGCGCGCCCCTGGGCGTGCGCCCGCTCGGGCTGCGCCCAGCGCCCGTAACCGCCCGCCCGATTGGGTCCTGAGCCACTTCTAGTAAGGGCCCACGCCCCTGTACTGTTTAGAAAAAAAGGGGAAAATGTGTGTAATTAATTAATTAATTAGTTAATTAAATTAATTAATCTCATTTAACTAAACTAATTAGAATAAATTAACCTAATCATCATTTAGATAAAATTAATTAAGGTTGTTTAGTTAATGTGAGACAATGACATGCGGGACCCACGCACTATTCACTGGTTGACCTAGTCAACAGTTGACTGTGCTGTTGACTTTGACCTGGCCCCACATGTCATTGACTGTGGCTGGCACATCACTAGGTGACAAAAGTATTTCACTGTTTATTATTCAAATTTAATAATTCCATAAAATTGATTAAATCTTTGAAAATTAATATAAAATAAATCGTAGTTCGGGTGGAAAAACTTTGTACATGAAAGTTGCTCGGAACAACGAGACGGATCCGGATACGCAGCCCGTTAGTCCGCCACACATCCCTAACCTATCGAACTCGCAACTTTCCCCCTCCGGTTTATCTGTCCAAAAACACAAAACACCAGGAATCCTTTCCCGGATGTTTCCCCCCTTTCCCGGTATCACCTAGTACTGCGATAGGGCACACCTAGCACCGCGTACTGCCATGTTATGCTTTGTGTTGCCTTGTTTGCTCTGTTATTTATTTTGTTCCCCCTCCGTTACTTATTTCCGGTAGACCCCGAGACCATTGCTGGTACTCCAGATTGACTACGGTGTTGACGACCCCCTCCTTGCCAGAGCAACTAGGCAAGCCCCCCCCCCTTGATCACTAGATATCGCCTACTCTCCTCTATACTGCTTCCATTAGAGTAGTGTAGCATGTTACTGCTTTCCGTTAATCCTATCCTGATGCATAGCCTGTCCTTGCTACTACTGTTGTTACCTTTACCTACAATCCTAATGCTTAGTATAGGATGCTAGTTTATCATCAGTGGCCCTACATTCTTGTCCGTCTGCCATGCTATACTATCGGGCCGTGATCACTCGGGAGGTGATCACGGGTATATACTATATACTTTATACATGATACATGTGGTGACTAAAGTCGAGTCGGCTCGTGGAGCACCCGCGAGTGATTCACGGATTGGGGGCTGAAAGGACCTTTGTCCCAACGGCCCTCTATGTGGATCTTTGTGGCAAAGCGATAGGGCAGGTTGAGACCACCTAGGAGAGAGGTGGTCCTGGCCCTGGTCGGCATTCGCGGTTATTTCAAGATAACACGTTTAACGAGATCTTGGTATTTGATCTGATTCTGGCCACTGGCCTATACGCACTAACCATCTATGCGGGGACAGTTATGGGCACTCGACGTCGTGGTGTCAGCCGAAGCCTTCGTGACGTCAGCGATTGAGCGGCGCGCGCCGGGTTGGACCACGTAATGCAAATTCCTTGGTAATGGAGGTTGCTAGGTCCGCTCTTCGGCCGCCCTCGCAACGTGCAGGTGTGCAATGGGCGATGGGCCCAGACCCCTGCACCATAGGATTTAGACCGGCGTGCTGACCTCTCTGTTGTGCCTAGGTAGGGCTGCAACGTGTTGATCTTCCGAGGCCGGGCATGGCCCAAGAAAGTGTGTCCGGCCAAATGGGATCGAGCGTGTTGGGTTATGTGGTGCACCCCTGCAGGGAAGTTAATCTATTCGAATAGTCGTGATCTTCGGTAACAGGACGACTTGGAGTTGTACCTTGACCTTATGACAACTACAACCGGATACTTAATAAAACGCACCCTTCCAAGTGCCAGATACAACCGGTGATCGCTCTCTCATAGGGCGACGAGGGGAGGATCATCGGTTAGGATTATGCTACATGATGCTACTTGGTGGACTTACCTTCTGCTCTCTTCTACATGCTGCAAGATGGAGGTGGCCAGAAGCGTAGTCTTCGATAGGACTAGCTATCCCCCTCTTATTCTGGCATTCTGCAGTTCAGTCCACATATGATACCCTTATTCCATTTGATACCAATGCATACATATGTAGTGTACCTCCTTGCTTGCGAGTACTTTGGATGAGTACTCACGGTTGCTTTGCTCCCTCTTTTCCCCCTTTCTATACCCGATTGCTGCGACCAGACGATGGAGTCCAGGAACTAGACGCCACTGTTGATGAAGACTACTACTACTCGGGAGGTGCCTACTACTACGTGCAGCCCGTTGTCGACGACCAGGAGTAGTTTAGGAGGATCCCAGGCAGGAGGCCCGCGCCTCTTTCGATCTGTATCCCAGTTTGTGCTAGCCTTCTTAAGGCAAACTTGTTTAACTTATGTCTGTACTCAGATATTATTGCTTCCGCTGACTTGTCTATGATCGAGCTCTTGTATTCGAGCCCTCGAGGCCCCTGGCTTGTAATATGATGCTTGTATGACTTATTTTATTTGTAGAGTTGTGTTATGATATCTTCTCGTGAGTCCTTGATCTTGATCGTACATGTTTGTGTGTATGATTAGTGTACGATTGAATCGGGGGCATCACAAGTTGGTATCAGAGCCGACTGCATGTAGGAATCCCCCTTCCACACTCCTTGGCCGACGTTGAGTCTAGTCGTTACAAAACTTTTACTAACATGGTTGTGCGCCTTACGGGCCCACGTCGCCATTGGGTGGTATTAGGATCTTTTACTCCTTGTCTATACTCTGGTACTCTGATCTCTCTTCTATTCGGGTTAAATGAATTTTGCTAAATCTAACATTAGGAGCTTGTTATCACTTTCACCCGGAGAGCCCCTTATTACTGATGATCGTCTGCTGCACGTGAAGACCCTGAAGATACGCTCCGCTGTTAACCCGAGAACTTGTGTTCATCACGTTTGCAATTCCCCTTCCACCGTCAACCCTTATGGATAACTACTTGCAGTTGTTATTCTTACATTCATCCCCAGTTGGTCTTGTTATTACAAGATACCCCGAAATACTCGTCGTTGTTTCGATGATCCTTTGAGCTTACTGCCTTGCTGTTCTTTGTCACCTGAATAACCCTATGGATAATTCTCGCACTTATCGAGTATCCGCTCACCCCCCAGTTGTTCATGTGTTTCACAATGGTCTTCGAAATACTATTCGATCCTCCAAGAATCCTTAGTAGCTTATTGCTCTGCAATACTTGTCTACTTGCATTTTGGATGCTTTCCATATGTCTGGCAATATTCGTTAGTATCCTTAGACACTGTAATTTTGATCCTAATGATTCAACATGAGTGCGAATGCACGCAATTATCAGTTGATCCTTTTAAATTATCTTTCTAGCTCAGACGTCATTTCTGAACATGAGCTTGTTCTCGATCAATATGTTTGCCGTCAATTGTACCCTTAGGTCTATTGAACTTATCCACCCTTGATCAGAGCATCTGCTTCTGATCCTTCTATTTGGAAATCATAATTCCTTTGATAACTAAGCATCGAATCATTCAGGTGTTCTATAATCTGAGGCCCTTGCATCCTATCTTCAACTAATTGTGTGTCGATGCTCACATCAGCTCCGCTATGGACCATCAGATCCTTTATTGGATTATTATTCGACAGTGTCCTCCTTATTCAATAACCTTGTGAGCCTTTCCTCAGATACATAATGCTTTTGGTGAATTGTATCCTCTGTTTTCTCAACCATGCTCTGTTTTCGAGCTGGTGGTGTTTATGATTGAAGCTTGTGGTATATGATTCCACGATACCCTGACGGGTTGAACCTATGCCTTTCGTAATCTGTGTGAACCCGAAAGTTTTCACGGGTCATACTCCTCTGGTAATTCACCAGGTAGGTTTTGACACTGAAATCATTTTTAACTAGAGCAGTGAATGAAAGTTATTGCATTGAAGGAGTGGGAGTCGACCTTGAACCTTGCGTTCATGCCCATGGACACGATGTAGATCTTATCATTAAAGCTTCTCTTAAATTAATTATTCCTTTGGTATAAGTTCATCTTATATTTGGGATCTGTCCTTTTGCAATCGTGGTTTCGACCATGTTCTCCTTTAAATACCATTTCTCGTGCAAGTTTAAGCACTTGTCTTCTGCGGAGTAATACCCCAGTCCAACCTCTACTTTGATTTGTTGTCGAGTATTACCCCCCTGGTATCTTAGGATTATCATGGAACTGCATAACTTCTTATGAGTTCTTCATCAAGTGCTACATTCTCATTGATTCCATTTTTTCGTGGGTTCTGAGTTGTTAGTCGCTCAAGAACACCGGTAAGTGAACCGATTCCACACTCTGGTTCGATAACTCTAAGTAATCTTTGTTGCTTATGAGTTTAATAATCCTTCAAGTCATTCCAAGCCTGATCGGCTATATCATTATCGTGCTAAATTTAACTGTGCTACCTGGTCCTTAATCCCGAAGCACAACTTTCGATGATGAGCTAAGCTTACGCCGACTTTCCACATGAGATCTTTTTGCCTTGAACAATAAGCTGGATTCCAAGTTTGTGGCGTACTCGTGGTTCCAATAACTTTTCGCTTGATCATTCCTTTGACTTGATGTCATCGCCGACCGATTACATCTCCATGAAACCTCTCGACAGAATTTGTCATGATCATCATCACCATTCTTTTCTTGGTCCCCGTGTTGTTTCTAATCGAATACCGACAAATGTTCTGTGATGTGTAAATTCTAAACTTCTAGCAACCCTATTGCTTTGAAGTTATTGGTCTATAGTTTCATGCTACGTCTATGGCTTATTGAATCATCATTCGAACATTGATCGTGCTACCTAGCCCATATTTCGGGTGCGCATTTCAACCAATGTTTAACTGTGTATGTTTTCCTCGAGCATACATCATTAAGTCATTTGATCTAGCTTATGTTATCTCCTTGTTCACATAGTTGTGGAAATCCATCTTTTTGGAAATCTCAATGGATTGTCACTGAGTCAATCAGTCACCTCCTCACCTCTCCTTGATTTAATGGTGAACCCTTGTTCGGAACTCGCTTCCATAGTTCATTTCCCGAGAACCTTACAATGTCATCTCTTCAATTTGTGTTGCATCTTTCTTCTCAGGCATCCTAAATCTGAGTTATCCTGACACCAATCAGATCTGAATCTCGGTCATATATGATGGTTGGAACATATTTCCAGGAGTTATAACATCTTTATATGACCCGGTAAGGTGATGTCATGCCTAGCACACCTGGCCGGAGGACTTATGGTTATAGTTCATCCTTTTTAGCAAGGTTATCCATTCTTCCCTGAGGAAATTGTAAGGCTTATTCTACAAGTTGTTCCTGATGGATCCTTTGAGTATCCAAAATCTGACCTTTGCCTGTTGACCATGTCCATGCTATCTCGAAGCATGTCTGTGGTACTACGATTTTCAATAAGAGCATTTTAAGCACAATGCTAGATTGGTTTTCGGTGGCTATAGAGGCCTACGGCAGTGGAACTTATGATCTAGGGTTATTTCTGATGGTTTCTCTATTTATAGGATTTTTTGGCATTGGTTTCACACTAAGATGGGCCTCGAGGTGAGCACAACCCACCGGGGCAAGAGCCAGGCCCACCAGGTGGGCCCTGGTGGGTTGTGCCCTCCTCGTGGCTCTTCTGGCCCTCCCATGAAGCTTCGGGGGTCTCTTTTGTTCCAAAAAAATCGTCAAAAAGTTTCAGCTCATTTGGAGAACTTTCATTTCTGCACAAAAAACAACACCACGGTAGTTCCGCTGAAAACAGCGTCAGTCCGGGTTAGTTCCATGCAAATCATACCAAAACCATATAAAATTGTTGTAAACATGGCATGAATACTTCATGATTATAGATATGTTGGAGACGTATCAGCATCCTCGAGCTTAATTCCTACTCGTCCTCAAGTAGGTAAATGATAAAAGAAATAATTTATGAAGTGTGTATGCTAGCAAAGTGCATAAGTTTGATCAATGATAATTTCAATCACTTTTCCTATCATCATAACAGCAACTCTTTCTCATAAAACTTATCATGATAAAGTAGCAATTTAAAATGGAATTTTTGTTGTGGAATGCTACCTATCATATTCATCATATACTCTTTTCTTTTGTAGCATGGACATTGGGACTTGAATGATTCAAAGTAATAGTCTATAATTTGACATGAGGACATCAATACTCAAGCATATCAACAAGCAACCATGTCTTTCAAAATATCAACGCTAAAAAAAGTTATCCCTAGCCCATCATGCTCAATTTGATCCATTCATGAAACACACTCGCATATTAACTACACCCAATGCTCAAGTACGATCATAGTGCCCCTAGTTGGTGCTTTATAAGAGAAGATGGACACTCAAATTAAAAATAAAAATTGCATAAAGTAAAGGAAAGGCCCTTCGCGGAGGGAAGTAGGGATTTGCAGAGGTGCCAGAACTCGAAGCGAAAATTGAGAGATAAAAACATTTTGAGAGGCATACTTTTCCCACCAATGAAAATGACTTAGAGCTCCCAACACTTTCCATGCCAGATATATCATAGGTGGTTCCCAAACAGAAATTAAAGTTTATTCCTTTTTCCACCATACTTTCACATTCCATGGCTAACCGTATCCACGGGTGCCGTCCATACCAAAACTTTCTAAGGAATTTATTATTTGACAACATAAAGTAAATTCATTTTTCATTTTGGGACTGGGCATCCCTAATACCTTTGCCTTACTCCCGTGCAATGACAAGTGAATAAACACTCATCGTGAGGATAATACATCCCTAATACCCCTCACTGCCTCGCGAGCAGTACAAG
Source organism: Triticum urartu (assembly GCF_003073215.2). Taxonomy (NCBI): domain Eukaryota; kingdom Viridiplantae; phylum Streptophyta; class Magnoliopsida; order Poales; family Poaceae; genus Triticum; species Triticum urartu. The sequence continues at coordinate 420,097,883 of NC_053028.1, forward strand.
CACATAAAAGAGAAATTTATTTTGAAATTAGAGATGGAACATACAAATTTGCTTAGAACGGCAAAAGAATACCGCATATAGGTAGGTACAGTGGACTCATGTGACAAAACTTGTTTAAAGGATTCTGGATGCACAAGTAGTGATCGTACTTAGTGCAAAATGAAGGCTAGCAAAAGATTGAGAAGCGACCAACCAAGAAATGAATAATTTCATAAGCGAGCATTGAGGATAATTAACATCGAATAATGCACCACAAGTAGGATGTAATTTCATTGCACAACTATTGACTTTCGTGCTTGCATAGGGAATCACAAACCTTAACACAAATATTCTTACTAAAGCATAATTACTCATCAACATGACTCACATATCACATCATCATATCTCAAAACTATTACAAGGAATCAAGTTTGTCCAATGATCTTCATGGAAGTTTTTATTATATCCTTCTTGGATATCTATCACTTTGGAACTAATTTTCATGTGTTGCTTTTGATAAGCTCAAACAAATATAATTGGAGATCATGAGCATAATATTTCTTCCTCTCAAATTAATTTAAGTGAAGCAAGAGAGAATTTTTTCAAAAATACTAAAGCACACCGTTCTCAAAAAGATATAAGTGAAGCACTAGAGCAAATGACAAGCTACCCCAAAAAAGATATAAGTGAAGATCAAGCGAGTAGTTAAGTAAATAGGTAGCTACTTGAGGACTCTCTCTTACTCAAAAACGTTTAGATCTAGGTATTTTATTAAAACAACAAGCAAAAAATAAAATGACATTCTAAGAATATCACACATCATGTGTGAAGGAAATATGCCCTAGAGGCAATAATAAAGTTATTATTTATTTCCTTATTTCATGATAAATGTTTATTATTCATGCTAGAATTGTATTAACCTGAAACATAATACATGTGTGAATACATAGACAAACATAGTGTCACTAGTATGCCTCAACTTGACTAGCTCGTTGATCAAAGATGGGTATGTTTCCTAACCATAGACATGAGTTGTCATTTGATAAACAGGATCACATCATTAGGAGAATGATGTGATTGACTTGACCCATTCCGTTAGCTTAGCACTTGATCGTTTTAGTTTACTGCTATTGCTTTCTTCATGACTTATACATGTTCCTATAACTATGAGATTATCCAACTCCCGATTACCGGAGGAACACTTCGTGTGCTACCAAACGTCACAACGTAACTAGGTGATTATAAAGGTGCTCTACAGGTGTCTCCGATGGTACTTGTTGAGTTGGCATGGATCAAGATTAGGATTTGTCACTCCGATTCTCGGAGAGGTATCTCTAGGCCCTCTCGGTAATGCACATCACTATAAGCCTTACAAGCAATGCAACTAATGAGTTAGTTGTGGGATAGTGCAGTACGGAATGAGTAAAGAGACTTGCCGGTAACGAGATCGAACTAGGTATTGGGATACCGACGATCGAATCTCGGACAAGTAACATACCGATGACAAAGGGAACAACGTACGTTGTTATACGGTTTGACTGATGAAGATCTTCATAGAATATGTAGGAGCCAATATGAACATCTAGGTTCTGCTATTGGTTATTGACCGAAGACATGTCTCGGTCATGTCTACATAGTTCTCGAACCCATAGGGTCCGCACGCTTAACGTTCGGTGACGATCGGTATTATGAATTTATGTGATTTGATGTACCGAAGGTAGTTCAGAGTCCTGGATGAGATCGAGGACATGACGAGGAGTCTCGAAATGGTTGAGACGTAAAGATCGATATATTGGATGACTATATTAGGACATTGGAAAGGTTCCGAGTGATTTGGGTATTTTTTTGGAGTACCGGAGAGTTACGGGAATACGGGGAAGAAGTAATGGGCCTCATGGGACAAGTGGTAGAAGAGAGGAGGCAAGGGCGCGCAGCCCCCCTAGCCCATATTGAATTGGACTAGGGGCCAACCCCCCTTTCCTCCTTTCATCACTCTCCTTCCTTCTCCCCTTCCCCCTTCCTTTCCTCCTCCTAGTAGGAGTAGGAAAGGGGAGTCCTACTCCTACTAGGAGGAGGACTCCTCCTCCTGGCATGCCCTACAGGGGTCGGCCGGCCTCCCCCCTTGCTCCTTTATATACGGGGGTAGGGGGCACCCTAGAACACACAAGTTGATCATTGATCCCTTAGCTGTGTGCGGTGCCCCCCTCCACCATAATCCACCTCGATCATACCGTAGTGGTTCTTGGGTGAAGCCCTGCATCGGTAGCAACATCATCACCGTCATCACGCCGTCGTGCTGACGGAACTCTCCCGTGAAGCTCTGCTGGATCAGAGTTCGTGGGATGTCATCGAGATGAACGTGTGCTGAACTCGAAGGTGCCGTGCGTTCGGTACTTGGATCGGTTGGATCGTGAAGACATTCGACTACATCAACCGCGTTCTCATAACGCTTCCGCTTATGGTCTACGAGGGTACATGGACGATACTCTTCCCTCTCGTTGCTATGCATCACCATGATCTTGCGTGTGCATAGGGAAAATTTTGAAATTACTATGTTCCCCAACAATGTGAAGAAGCAAAAAACTTAGGCTCAACCGGTACTAACCGATAATTGTTGAAGAAGAAAGGTGGGATGCCTACCGGGGCATCCCCAAGCTTAGATGCTTGAGACTTCTTGAAATATTATCTTGGGATTCCTTTGGCATCCCCAAGCTTGAGCTTTTGTGTCTCCTTAATTCTTCTCATATCATGGTTTCCCTAAATCTTAAAAACTTCATCCACACAAAACTAAACAAGAACTTGTGAGATAAGTTAGTATAAACCAATGCAAAAACCTTATAATTATCTACTTTAGAAAATCACTAAAATTATTATTCAACATTGAATACTAAATGCCTCTGCATATTTAATACTCCTATCCTCAAATAGAATCATTAAACAAGCAAACATATGCAAACATAACAGCAATCTGCCAAAACAGTACAATCTGTAAAGAATGCAAGAGTATCAATACTTCCCTAAATCCAAAAGTTATGAAAATTTGCCACACTGTAGAAAAATTATCAGATCTCATTTTGCAAAAAGTTTCAACATTTTATCACATTCTTACTTTTCTCGGGAATTTTTGCAATAGCGATAAACTTTTTGTTTTGAAACAGCAACATGTAGACTTTCAAAATAAGCATGGCAAAGGCTATCATTGCCACTCTTATTGAAATAAAAGATGAAAAACATTATTATAAATAACAGCAAGCAAATACTAACAAAATAAAATGATGCTCCAAGAAAAACCGATATCATGTGACGAATGAAAATATAGCCCCAAGTAAGATTACCGATAATGTTGGAGACAAAAGAGGGGATGCCTTCCGGGGCATCCCCAAGCTTAGTTGCTTGGATCTTCCTTGGATATTAACTTGGGGTACCTTGAGCATCCCCAAGCTTAGGGTCTTGTCACTCCTTATTCTCCTCATATTGACGTCTCACCCAAAACTTGAGAACTTCAATCACACAAAACTTAACGGAACTTCATGAGATAGGTTAGTATGATAAAGCAAATCATTCACTTTGGTACTGTCAAAAACAAGATTCATAATTATTCTCACACAATGCCTACTGTACCTTATCATCTCCACAATTTATATTGAGCAATATAAGCCATAGAAACTAGTAAACAAGCAAGCTATGCATTGGAAACAGAATCTGTCAAAAACAGAACAATCTATAATGATCTGGACAACAATCATACTTATGCTACTCCAAAAATTCTGAAAAATTAGGACAATGTGGGAAATTTGTATATCAATCTTATGAAAAAATAATAAGGATTTTATCACTCTTCTGCAAAAAATGAAAATTATTGTGCTGGGTGCAAAAGTTTCTGTTTTTCAGCAAGATCAAATCAACTATCACCATAGACCATCCCAAAGGTCTTACTTGGCACTTCATTGAAACGAAAGCTATAAAACATGATTAATACAATAGCTTAATCATGTGAACACACAAAAATAGTAGGGGTAAATGTTGGGTTGTCTCCCAACAAGCGCTTTTCTTTAATGCCTTTGAGCTAGGCATGATGATTTTATGATGCTCATATAAAGTAAAGAATTGAAACACGATGGGAGCATCATGAAACACATGGCAAGCACATTTAAGCCTAACCCACTTCCTATGCATAGGGATTTTGTGAGCAAACAATCTATGAGAGCAAGAATTAACTAGCATAGGAAGGCAAAACAAGCATAACTTCAATATTTCAACACATAGAGAGGAAACTCGATATTATTGCAATACCTACAAGCAAATGTTCCTCTCTCATAATAATTTTCAGTAGCATCATGAATGAATTCAACAATATAGCTATCACATAAATCATTCTTTTAATGATGCATAAGCATAGAAATTTTGTTACTCTCCACATAAGCAAATTTATTCTCATCAATAGTAGTGGGAGCAAACTCAAAAAAATAACTATCATGGGAGTGAAAATTAAAATCATGATGACAAGTTCCATGGTTATCATTATTCTTTATAGTATAGATGTCATCACCATAATCATTATAGATTGTAACTTTGTTATCATAGTCAATTGATGCCTCATCCAAAAAGGTGGATTCACCACTAAATAAAGTCATAACCTCTCCATATCCACTTTCATCATTATAATCATCATAAATAGGAGTCAACATGGCACCCGCTGGGTTTGCGTGCGGGTAATGGCCTCCCAAACCATTACCCGTCTCATTATTTTTTGCCCATACCCATACCCGTACCCGCACCTCAGGTTTCAAACTGTTCCCATACCCGTACCCGGTCGGGTGCGGGTAATACCCACGGGTTAAAATACCCATCTCGATCACCTTACCCAATTCACACTTCATCGTGTATTTTTCAATATTTTCACATATGTACCCAACATTTCAGTACATATATACCACATTTGAGCATTTGAGCACATATAGATGATGATTTGTTGTGTGATGGAATAAAAATAATGGTATTAATTTTCAGAAATGGATAGCAATAAGCACGAAATAGATTGCACTAAAAAATGTCCACTCATTGATACGTCTCCATCGTATCTACTTTTCCAAACACTTTTGCCCTTGTTTTGGACTCTAACTTGCATGATTTGAATGAAACTAACCCGGACTGATGTTGTTTTCAGCAGAATTACCATGGTGTTATTTATGTGCAGAAACAAAAGTTCTCGGAATGACCTGACACTTCATGGGACATCTATTTGGAAAATATAAAAAATACCTGCAAAAGATGAAGACCAGGGGGCCCACCACCTGTCCACGAGGGTGGGGCGCGCCTGCCCCCCTAGGGCGCGCCCCCCTACCTCGTGGGCCCCCTGGAGCTCCTCCGACCTCAAGACCAACTCTATATATTTGCTTTTGGGGAGAAAAAATCATAGAGAAGAAATCATCGCGTTTTACGATACGGAGCCGCCGCCAAGCCCTAAAACCTCTCGGGAGGGCTGATCTGGAGACCGTTCGGGGATCCGGAGAGGGGAATCCATCGCCATCGTCATCATCAACCATCCTCCATCACCAATTTCATGATGCTCACCGCCGTGCGTGAGTAATTCCATCGTAGGCTTGCTGGACGGTGATGGGTTGGATGGGATCTATCATGTAATCGAGTTAGTTTTGTTAGGGTTTGATCCCTAGTATCCACTATGTTCTGAGATTGATGTTGCTATGACTTTGCTATGCTTAATGCTTGTCACTAGGGCCCGAGTGCCATGATTTCAGATCTGAACCTATTATGTTTTCATCAATATATGAGAGTTCTTGATCCTATCTTGCAAGTCTATAGTCACCTATTATGTGTTATGATCCGTTAACCCCGAAGTGACAATAATCGGGATACTTACCGGTGATGACCATAGTTTGAGGAGTTCATGTATTCACTATGTGTTAATGCTTGGTTCCGGTACTCTATTAAAAGGAGGCCTTAATATCCCTTAGTTTCTGTAAGGACCCCGCTGCCACGAGAGGGTAGGACAAAAGATGTCATGCAAGTTCTTTTCCATAAGCACGTATGACTATATTTGGAATACATGCCTACATTACATTGATGAACTGGAGCTAGTTCTGTGTCACCCTAGGTTATGACTGTTACATGATGAACCGCATCCGGCATAATTCTCCATCACTGATCCATTGCCTACGAACTTTCCATATATTGTTCTTCGCTTATTTACTTTTCCGTTGCTATTGCTATCATCACTACAAAATACCAAAAACATCACTTTTACTATCATTACCTTTTGCTACCATTACCATTACTATCATATTACTTTGCTATTAAGTACTTTGCTGTAGATATTAAGTTTCCAAGTGTGGTTGAATTAACAACTCAACTGCTAATACTTGAGAGTATTCTTTGGCTCCCCTTGTGTCAAATCAATAAATTTGGGTTGATTACTCTACCCTCGAAAATTGTTACGATCCCCTATACTTGAGGGTTATCAAGACTATTTTCTGGCGCCGTTGTCGGGGAGCATAGCTCTATTCTTTGAGTCACTTGGGATTTATATCAGCTTATCATTATGAAGAACTTGAGAGATCCAAAAACTAAGATTTATCCCTCAACTACGAGGGGAGGTAAGGAACTGCCATCTAGCTCTGCACTTGATTCACCTTCTGTTTTGAGTAAGCTTGCGACACCTAAACCTGCTTCTGCTATTCGTTCTGATATGTCGCGTGTTATTGATGATGCCACTTCTGCTATGCATGATACTTATGATGAAACTACTTCTATGCTTGATACTATTGTGCCACTTAGTGAATTTCTTGATGAACAACTTGCTAGGGTTAGAGAGAGTGAAAATATTGAATCTGATAATACTGATGAAAGTGATGATGAAGATTCACCTGTTATTCATAAGGGTTATGTTTTTGATAAAGAAGCTTCTTTAGCTATTTTAGCTTGCAAAGATAGATACGAACTCAAGAGGTTATTAGCTAAATGGAATAAGCAATCTCTAAATGCTAGGATGAAACCTGACCCTTCTTTTGCTACTTCACCTATCTGTGTTACCGATAAGGATTATGAATTCTCTGTTGATCCTGATATAATTACTTTGGTTGAATCTCATCCTTTTCATGGCTATGAATCTGAAACTCATGTGGCACATCTTACTAAATTAAATGATATTACCACCCTGTTCACTAAAGATGAGAGAACTCGCTACTTTTATATCCTTAAAATATTTCCTTTCTCATTAAAGGGTGATGCTAAGATATGGTTTAATTCTCTTTATCCTGGTTGTGTGCGTAGTCCCCAGGATATGATTTATTACTTCTCTGCTAAATATTTCCCTGCTCATAAGAAACAAGCTGCTTTAAGGGATATATATAATTTTGTGCAAATTGAAGAAGAGAGTCTCCCACAATCTTGGGGGAGGCTTCTCAAGTTACTTAATGCATTGCCTGATCATCCTCTTAAGAAAAATGAAATACTTGATATCTTTTATAATGGACTAACCGATGCTTCCAGAGATTACCTGGATAGTTGTGCTGGTTCTGTTTTCAGGGAAAGAACGCCAGATGAAGCTGAAATTCTATTGAATAATATGTTGGCAAATGAAAATAATTGGACATTTCCTGAACTGGTTCCTGAACCAACTCCTGAGCCTATTCCTAAACCAACTCCGAAGAAAAGGGGTATTCTATTTCTCAGTCCTGAAGATATGCAAGAGGCAAAGAAATCTATGAAAGAAAAAGGTATTAAAGCTGAAGATGTTAAGAATTTACCTCCTATTGAAGAAATACATGGTCTTAATCTACCGCCTGTTGAAGAAACATATGATCTTAATCCATTACCTATTGAGGAAACTCATGGTCTTGATAACCCGAGACAGGTAGTAAAGGTAAATTCTCTCTATAGATATGATAAAGCTGAAATCCCATTTACTAAATTTGCTAGCCCATGCTTAGATGAGTTTGATAAATTTATGGCTAAGCAAGAAGATTTTAATGCTAATTTTGGTAGAAAATTGAAATACAATTCAAATATGCTTGAACACTTGGGTGATTATATGGCTAATGTTAAAGGTGAACTTAAACTTATTAGTAAACATGCTTCTATGGTTACCACTCAAGTAGAACAAGTAATTAAAGCTCAAAATGATTTTCTCAATGAATTGAATAGTAAGAATAATGATAATGATGTTAGAGTTATGACTAGAGGTGGTAAAATGACTCAGGAACCTTTGTATCCTGAAGGCCACCCTAAGAGAATTGAGAAAGATTCTTAGAGAAATAATGCGGATGCACCTAGTCCTTCTAATAGGAAGAAAAAGAAAAATGATAGGACTTTGCATGCTTCTAGTAAACCTGTCACTGAAACACTTGAGAATCCAAATGATATTTCTATCTCTGATGCTGAAACACAATCTAGTAATGAACCTGAAACTAATGATAATGTTCATGATGATGCTCAACCTAGTAATGATAATGATATAGAAATTGAACCTGCTGTTGATCTTGATAACCCACAATCAAAGAATCAACGTTATGATAAGAAAGACTTTGTTGCTAGGAAACATGGTAAAGAAAGAGAACCATGGGTTCAGAAACCCAAGCCTTTTCCTCCCAAATCATCCAAGAAAAAGGATGATGAGGATTTTGAGCGCTTTGTTGAAATGATTAGACCTATCTTTTTGCGTATGCGATTAACTGATATGCTCAAAATGAATCCTTATGCTAAGTATATGAAAGATATTGTTACAAATAAAAGAAAGATACCGGAAGCTGAAATTTCCACCATGCTTGCTAATTATACTTTTGAGGGTGGAATACCAAAGAAACTTGGAGATCCAGGAGTACCCACTATACCATGCTCCATTAAAAGAAACTATGTTAAAACTGCTTTATGTGATCTTGGAGCCGGTGTTAGTGTTATGCCTTTCTCTTTATATCGTAGACTTGATTTGAATAAGTTGACACCTACTGAAATATCTTCGCAAATGGCTGATAAATAAACTGTTATACTTGTCGGTATTTGTGAGGATGTGCCTGTTGTAGTTGCAAACGTTACTATTTTAATGGACTTTGTTATTCTTGATATTCCCGAGGACGATAGTATGTCTATTATTCTTGGAAGACCCTTTCTGAATAATGCAGGGGCTGTTATTGATTGCACTAAAGGCAATGCCACTTTTCATGTTAATGGTAATGAGCATACGGTTCACTTTCCGAGGAAACAACCTCAAGTCCACAGTATCAACTCTATTGGAAAAATTCCATCGATTATATTTGGAGGTTTTGAATTTCCTCTTCCTACTGTCAAGAAGAAATATGATATTCTTATTATTAGGGATGTGCATATCCCCATTGAGGTAACATAGTGTTATTCGAAATTTCTCCGGTTCCATGTTATTCGGAATGAGTTCGTTAACAAGACTTGATCAACCTTGTTAGTGGATTCCTTTTGATGATCATGAGATGGATGAAACTAGAAGGCACAACCTTCTGTACCCCACTTTTACTTTTTGTTATTTATTTTAAATAAAATAAAAATAGTATTTTCTGTCTGTTATCTGAATTATCCGTGCAATATAAAAATACCCCGAAAATAAAAGTTCTCCAAATGCCTTGAAATTTAAATATGATTTTCTGGAATATTTGGCACTGAGAACACAGCAGGAGGAGCTGGCACCTGGCCACGAGGGTCAGGGGCGCGCCCTACCCCCTGGGCGCGCCCCCTGCCTCGTGGGCCCACGGTGGCCCTCCTCCACTTATCCTTTCACCCACGCACTCCTTCTTCCTCCCACAAACACGAATATCCAGCACAAGCACGAGTTCTAGCTCATTTAGCTGCCATTTTCGATCTCCTTGCTCAAAGCACCTCTCACAAAACTGCTTGGGGAGATTGTTCCTTGGTATGTGACTCCTCCATTGGTCCAATTAGTTTTTGTTCTAGTGCTTTATTCATTGCAAATTTGTGCTGCCTAGGTGACCATGTTCTTGAGCTTGCATGTCAAATTTATATGGTTCCAAGTAGTTTTGATGCATGATATAGGCTCTAGGCACTTGTATGAGTAGTTGCTACAATATTATTGAGTTTGGTTCACTTTTATTTTTGAAGTTACTAAAAAATTCAGAATTTTTCAGAAAATAATGAAGAGATTTTTGAGGGGCTCATCGAGCTGAAGCTCAAGGGAAAAGCAAAATGAAGAGGCACAGAAGCCCAAATATAATTTGCCTCGCACCGTGTAGGTTAGGCCATGTGAATGGCCCTCCGATGATTTCCTGAGAGCCACCGGGATTTATGAGGATTTTTATGAATTTGCTAATAATGCAGGCCTCACCGACTTCCTCCAGAACCAACGTGAACAGTATCTCTTACTCACCAATACTTTTGTGCAAAACTTCTACTATTATCCTAGGGAATCACCTCCTTCGGTAGAGTTTCATTTATATGATGTGGTTAAGAAGATGTCACTTTATGTTTTTTGTCGGGTTTGCTTGATCCCTTTCGAGGGCAAAATAGAGGAACCACATCATGACGATGTGGATGGGTTTATTGATACCATCACCGTAGGGGAAACGAGGAAGGTTTCCGATGCACGAATCACTAGCATACATTTTCCTGTTTTATGCTACTTTGCAATATTTGCTAGTCGTTGCTTAATTGGTCGCGGAAACTGTGGAAACCTCAGTGTTCCTGATATTATTATTTTGTTCCATGGTTTATTTTGTGATAACTGTGTGAGTATGGGCGGTATTATTGCTAAACGGTTGAGTCTGAACCGTACAAAGGGCCCATCTTTTGGTGGTATCTATGCTTCACACCTAGCTACACATTTCAACATACCTATTAGGCATTATGAGAAGGAAGAAAAATTGTTGCCTAGTGTTTATTTAGATTATAAGAGTACGGTAGCACATGATTTCATTATAAAGAATAGGGAAGGGGAGCTTAAATACAAATTGTTCTTTGATAAACATCATCCAGAGACTATTACCTTGCCTGCTCCTTCTTTGTTTGATTTATCTGCAGGCCAGTACCTCGTCTCGCCGGAGGACATTCACACCTACCGGAACCCTGCACCAGCCACAGAGCCAGAGTTGGAACCACCAGTTGATCCTCCACGACAGTCTAATTACCAGTGGGATCCGGAGATGATTGCCAACCAGTGGCAGTCAGGGTCTTCTTCATCGCAGTACGACCTCAGCTATTACTATGGATATCCGCCAGGCCAACCGTGGCCATAGACCAACTTAGGCCAAAATCCTAAGCTTGGGGGAGTACGCATTTCTCACCGACATTACATTTATGTTCACACACTCATTGCTAGATGTCGGTGCTCATACTTTTTCATTGTATCATCCATGCTAGTTTATTTTCCTTTTTATGCTTTCTTCTTGTGTGTTTAATAAACCTTAGAAAACGCAAAAAATAGTTGTAGCTTTTAATTAGTTTACTTTCCATGCTTGTAGTAGTAATTAAAAAGAAAACCCAAAAAATATTTCCTGTTCTTCTTTTGCTTGTTGGGAGCTTTCCCGTGTAAATAGTTTTATTTCTTTTCTTTTCTTTGGGGTCGATAGGAGAAAACCATAATTAAATTGTTGAAGTGGCTCTTATATGCATTATTGTTGATCTGACAAAAGAGCCCATATTGCCTTGTCTTCTCCTGTTTATTGAATGCTTGCAGATTCCGGCTTAGTCCAATGCACGCGCACTATTATTATTCACATCATTCGGTCGTGCAAGTGAAAGGCAATTATGACGATATATGATGGATTTACTGAGATGAGAAAAGCTGGTATGAACTCGACCTCTTTTGTTTTTGTAAATATGATTAGCTCATCATTCCTGATTCAGCTTATTATGAATAAACATGTTTGCAATGACAACTAGAGATCATAGTTTCTTGTGCCATGCTTGATTAGCTATGAGTTATAATGGTTTACCTTGCGTGCCAACATGCTATTAAAATGGTTGTGATGTGGTATGATAGGGTGGTATCCTCCTCTGAATGATTTAAGTGACTTGACTTGGCGCATGTTCACGCATGTAGTTGAAACAAAATCAACATAGCCTTCACGATATTTATGTTCATGGTGGATTATATCCTACTCATGCTTGCATTCAGTGTTGATTAATTTAATGCATGTTCATGACTGTTGTCGCTCTCTAGCTGGTCGCTTCTCACTCTTTTGCTAGCCTTCACCTGTACTAAGCGGGAATACTGCTTGTGCATCCAACTCCATAAACCCCAAAGTTACTCCACATGAGTCCACTATACCTACCTATATACGGTATCTACCTGCCGTTCCAAGTAAATTTGTATGTGCCAAACTCTAAACCTTCAAATAAATATCCTGTTTTGTATGCTCGAATAGCTCATGTATCAACTAGGGTTGTCCGTATCTTCCATGTTAGGCAGGTTATTCTCAAGAGGAGTGGACTCCGCTCCTCACTCACGAGAAAGTGGCTGGTCACCGGGATGCCTAGTCCCATGCTTTATGCAAACTAAATCAAAATAATTGCAAACAAAACTCCCCCTGGGACTCTTGTTAGTTGGAGGCACTCGTTGTTTCGAGCAAGCCATGGATTGATGCTTGTTGGTGGAAGGGGAGTATAAATTTTTACCATTCCATTTGGGAACCGCCTATAATGTGTGTAGCATGGAAGATATCACCATCTCTTGGTTGTTATGTTGACAATGAAAGTATACCGCTCAAAATATTGTTCACCTCTATTTCAAAACCGAGCTCTGACACTTCTACAAATCCCTGCTTCCCTCTGCGAAGGGCCTATCTATTTACTTTTATGTTGAGTCATCATCCTCTTATTAAAAAGCACCAGTTGGAGAGCACTGCTGTCATTTGCATTCATTACTGTTAGTTTACATTGAGTATGACTTGACTGGATCTCTTTTACCATGAATTACAATGTCTAGTCAGTCCTTGATCTTTAAAGGTGCTCTGCATTTATATTTTGCGGTCTCAGAAAGGGTTAGCGAGATACCATCTTGTTATATCATATTATGATTGTTTTGAGAAAGTGTTGTCATCCGAGATTTATTATTATTGCTCGCTAGTTGATTATGCCATTGATATGAGTAAGCTTGAGACCTAAGCATTATTGTGAATGTGGTTAGTCATAATCTTTGCTGAAAACTTTAATGCTGGCTTTACATATCTACAACAACAAGAGCAAACAGAGTTTGTAAAAGTTTTTCTTTATCACTTTCAGTTTGTCAACTGAATTGCTTGAGGACAAGCAAAGGTTTAAGCTTGGGGGAGTTGATACGCCTCCGTCGTATCTACTTTTACAAACACTTTTGCCCTTGTTTTGGACTCTAACTTGCATGATTTGAATGAAACTAACCCGGACTGACGTTGTTTTCAGCAGAATTACCATGGTGTTATTTATGTGTAGAAACAAAAGTTCTCGGAATGACCTGAAACTTCACGGAACATCTATTCGGAAAATATAAAAAATACCTACAAAAGATGAGACCAGGGGGGCCACCACATGTCCACGAGGGTGGGGGCGCGCCTGCCCCCCTAGGCCGCGCCCCCCTACCTCGTGGGCCCCCTGGAGCTCCTCCAACCTCAAGACCAACTCTATATATTTGCTTTCGCGGAGAAAAAAATCAAAGAGAAGAAATCATCACGTTTTACGATACGGAGCCGCCGCCAAGCCCTAGAACCTCTCGGGAGGGCTGATATGGAGTCCGTTCGGGGCTCCAGAGAGGGGAATCCGTCGCCATCGTCATCATCAACCATCCTCCATCACCAATTTCATGATGCTCACCGCCGTGCGTGAGTAATTCCATCATAGGCTTGCTGGACGGTGATGGGTTGGATGGGATCTATCATGTAATCGAGTTAGTTTTGTTAGGGTTTGATCCCTAGTATCCACTTGTTCTGAGATTGATGTTGTTATGACTTTGCTATGCTTAATGCTTGTCACTAGGGCCCGAGTGCCATGATTTCAGATATGAACCTATTATGTTTTCATCAATATATGAGAGTTCTTGATCCTATCTTGCAAGTCTATAGTCACCTATTATGTGTTATGATCCGTAACCCCGAAGTGACAATAATCGGGATGCTTACCGGTGATGACCATAGTTTGAGGAGTTCATGTATTCACTATGTGTTAATGCTTTCTTCTAGTACTCTATTAAAAGGAGGCCTTAATATCCCTTAGTTTCCGTAAGGACCCCGCTGCCACGGGAGGGTAGGACAAAAGATGTCATGCAAGTTCTTTTCCATAAGCATGTATGACTATATTCGGAATACATGCCTACATTACATTGATGAACTGGAGCTAGTTCTGTGTCACCCTAGGTTATGACTGTTACATGATGAACCGCATCCGGCATAATTCTCCATCACCGATCCATTGCCTACGAGCTTTCCATATATTGTTCTTCTCTTATTACTTTTCCGTTGCTATTGCTATCATCACTACAAAATACCAAAAACATCACTTTTACTATCATTACCTTTTGCTACCGTTACCATTACTATCATATTACTTTGCTATTAAGTACTTTGCTGCAGATATTAAGTTTCCAGGTGTGGTTGAATTGACAACTCAGCTGCTAATACTTGAGAGTATTCTTTGGCTCCCCTTGTGTCGAATCAATAAATTTGGGTTGAATACTCTACCCTCGAAAAATGTTGCGATCCCCTATACTTGTGGGTTATCACTCATATACATGGGTGTCTAGCCTTTATGTGAACTTTTAGATAAACATTCACAGCTATTCTATTTTTCAATTACAGGACAAACAAGATGAACACAATTTTCTCTAATTTTCTTTTATTGAAGGTACTTTTGCATCCCCTACTTTGAAATAATCAACCGAAGGAAACTATATAATACAATCAACAAAACCGCGAGTTCACAAAATAAGATCAACGCATTTAAACAAGATCATGCACATGCGTAAGGGGAGAGGATTTTGGGTCGAGGTTAGCGGTTGCGTTATGCAATGGCTAGGTTCCTTTAGTGAATGACACATGGAGCCCACTGTTAGAAGAAATTAGTATTTGGGTATGCGGGTACGCGGGTGCACGGGTATGGGTATTGCATTCCCATACCCATACCCCGCTTACCCGATGGGTACAATTTTTTCCCATTTATAAACCCATGGGTATTTATTTATCCCAAACCCTTACCCTAATAGGGTTTTACCCACCGGGTTCGCATGTTGCCGGTACCCATTGCCATGTTGAAATAGGAGGCATGCAATCATTATAACAAATTTGAACATCAAATCTTGGGGAACTAAAAATATCATCTTCATCAAACATAGCATCCCCAAGCTTATGGCTTTGCATATCGTTAGCATCATGGATATTCAAATAGTTCATAGCAACAACATTGCAATCATGCTCATCATTCAAAGATTTTTTGTCGAACATTTTATAGAATTTTTCTTCTAACAATTGAGCACAATTTTCCTTTCCATCATTTTCATTAAAGATATTATAAAGACGAATAATATGATGCAACCTCAATTCCATTTTTTACTTTTCTTTTATAAACCAAACTAGTGGTAAAACAAGAAACTAAAAGATTCGATTACAAGATCTAAAGATATATCTTCCTGGAAACGGCGCCAGAAAAGAGCTTCGTTGACGGGATGTGAGTGCCGCTTACCTAGCCTCCCCGACAATGGCGCCAAAAAAGAGCTTGATGTCTACTACGCAAATTTATTCTTGTAGACACGTGTTGGGCCTCCAAGCGCAGAGTTTTGTAGGATAGTAGCAATTTTCCCTCAAGTGGATGACCTAATGTTTATCAATCCGTGGGAGGTGTAGGATGAAGATGGTCTCTCTCAAATGACCCTGCAACCAAACACAAGAAATCTCTTGTGTCCCCGACACACCCAATACAATGGCAAATTGTATAGGTGCACTAGTTCAGCGAAGAGATGGTGATAAAAGTGTAATATTGATGGTAGAAATATATTTTTATAATCTGACTAAATAAAAACAGCAAGGTAGCAAATAGTAAACGGGCACAAAAACGGTATTGCAATGCTTAAAAACAAGGCCTAGGGTCCATACTTTCACTAGTGCAATCTCTCAACAACACTAATATAATTGGATCATATAACCGTCCCTCAACGTGCAACGAAGAATCACTCCAAACTTCCTATCTAGCAGAGAACATAAGACAGAATTGTTTGTAGGGTACGAAACCACCTCAAAGCTATTCTTTTCGATCAATCTATCCTAGAGTCCGTACTAAAATAACACGAAGCTATTCTTTCCGATCGATCTAACCAAGAGTTGGTACTAAAATAACACCAAAGCAAATTCAGATTCATAATATTCAATCCAACACAAGGAACTTTAAAGAGTGCCCCAAGATTTCTACCGGAGAAACAAAGACAAGAACGTGCATCAACCCATATGCATAGATTACCCCAATGTCACCTCGGGAATCCGCGAGTTGAGTGCCAAAACATATATCAAGTGAATCAATACGATACCCCATTGTCACCACAAGTATTCAATTGCAAGACATATATCAAGTGTTCTCAAATCCATGAAAGTATTCAATCTGATAACAACAAAATCTCAAAGGGAAAAACTCAATTCATCACAACAAGATAGAGAGGGGAAAACACCATATGATCCGACTATATTAAGAAAGCCCACGATACATCAAGATCGTGACATCTCAAGAACGCGCGCGAGAGAGAGAGAGATTAAACACATAGCTACTGGTACAAACCCTCAGCCCCGAGGGTGGACTACTCCCTCCTCATCGTGGTGGCCGCCGGGATGATGAAGATGGCCACCGAAGATGATTCCCCCCTCCGGCAGGGTGCCGGAACGGGGTCTAGATTGGTTTTCGGTGGCTACGGAGGCCTGCGGCGGCAGAACTGCTGATCTAGGGTTATTTCTGATGGTTTCTCTATTTATAGGATTATTTGGCGTTGGTTTCACGCTAAGATGGGCCTCGAGGTGAGCACAACCCACCGGGGCAAGCCAGGCCCACCAGGCGTGCCTTGGTGGGTTGTTCCCTCCTCATGGCTCTTTTGGCCCTCCCACGAAGCTTCGGGGGTCTCTTTTGTTCCAAAAAAATCGTTAAAAAGTTTCAGCTCATTTTGAGAACTTTCATTTCTACACAAAAAACAACACCACGGTAGTTCTGCTGAAAACAGCGTCAGTCCGTGTTAGTTCCATGCAAATCATACCAAAACCATATAAAAGTGTTGTAAACATGGTATGAATACTTCATAAATTATAGATACGTTGGAGATGTATCACACGCCTCCCCCCTTGGCCGTGGCTGCTAGCGCCCCTGTGACCACCCTCATGGGGGAGGCCCCTCTCCTGGCTGCTCGGGTCATTGCGAGCTGCCAGAGGTGGACGCCTGCGCCCCCGTGAAGATGTCGCCTATGTGGCCACGGATTTGCGGGGACGGCCACACCCTCTTTTGGGTGGCGGCGCCTCCGGTCCCACTTGAGAGGCCTCGCCCTTCTCCTCGACCGAGAACCTCCCCGCTGGCGCCATGGTTGTTTCGACAAGGAGGAAGATGCCATGGAGATAGGAAGGCAGGGAAGCGAGAAGGCGAAGATGAACTAGGGGGCTCCGCCCCCTCACCCATTTATGGGCAGAGGAAGGATAACCGGCGTCCCTCCACATTCCGAGTGATGATGGCCCTGCTGCATGCATCGGGCTGCTGTCAACTTGGAGCAGTTGCCGAGGCGACGTGGGGAAGCGGAGGCGTCTGCGTCCCGTTGGTCGCCACGCATTAGCCTAGACGCAGGCGTTTGGGGCCCGTGGTACTTCGCCCTTGTCCCTTGTCTTTGCCTTGAAGCCAGCCCGAGCGCGCCTTGGGTCGGGGGCTACTGTCGGTGTTCTGGGAACCAGGGTACCCAAACTTGCCTGCCTGCGGCCCATGCTGTGGATCCTTCAACGGTCTGGTACGAACCATTTGCACGAACTCCATGACAAGACCCTTGCGAGGGCCCTGGCCTCGCGAGGCGGATGACGCCAATACCTCTCGAGGGAGCGGCCTTCCTAGGCGGCCTCCCTAGGAGCAGAGATTTCTAAGTAGGTACCCAACCTCGCGAGGTTGCGATGATGCAAGCCATGACGGCCAAAGCTAGGCGGGCGCTAGTGGGCGCAGAGGATGCGGTTTCCTCTTTGGTGCTAAGGAGACAAGGACAGGCGTGGGTTCCCGAGGAACCCCCCAAAGATTTCCATTCCGGTGCAACAAGACCAAGACCATGAGCTCGGCAGGAAGGATTTCATCATCAAGCCCACAGCCGCGTCATGACCGAAAGCTTTGCAGGCGAAGACCACCTTTCGTCAGGATTAGATGTACTACTTGTCCCCTTTCAAAATTGGTCATTGTGGGATCCCTTCTCGCCTAAATTTTGGGGAGAGGACCAAGGCCACTATAAATATAGGTTAGCCACCACCGTAGAAGGGGATCCGACCCTGGTCGACTCATTCTCATCCCCTGAGCCCTCACGAGGCAGCTCATCCACTATACTAGTTCATCCCCAAACCTCCTCATGAGGCCAATCCACCACAAAGCTGGAGTAGGGTTTTACACCGCAAGGTGGCCCGAACCTGGGTAAACTGGTGTGCTCATCTTCTTCCCCACTCTCGCGAATCAGGCTAGGCTAGGCTGCGGGGCGACAATCTTGAATCTTGATAGGTTGAGATCTTTGCACATGCCCCAGAGTTCGAACCTTCTTGGGTCCGCGAAGCCCTGAATCCGACATTCATGTACACCATGATCTGAAGATTCTCTGTGCCTAACCTCTGTATTGCAGACTGATGAGTCCAACATGTGTGCTTTTAGCGTTCATTTTGTGCCTACATGATAGGCTTTGTGGATTTTTACTGCATTCACACATGTCTTTTTGTTGATTTTCCTCAGGATGCACTCTTGGAAAGAAATGAAGCATTAAAGAGAAAACTTGAGCAAATGGCGATAAAATCAAGTACATAAATGTGATATATTATAACCACTAATGAATGAAGCACATCGGAGAAAATAGGAGGACGTGTGATGCTTCTAGAGTGTAAGACGGTGTCTAGTACGAGTCGTACCAGCTGTTGCCGCCACCTCCTGGTCAACTAGTTCTACCACGTGAAGATTGGGTCGTGGATCAAAGGCAGACAGACTCCGGAAAGCCATCCAGAAAGCAGAACTCTAGCCTCCAGAAGGCATCAGGAGGGGGAATCGATTCAAGGACTTCACCATCTCATCCCTCTCCATTAGTAATACACTAGTTGGAGTGGATTCAATCTTGTATTACGTTTCTGAACTTGTCATAATTCATCTCATAATTTTTGTGCCTTCGATGTAAGAGTAGTCTCCCTAGTTTGAACCCTAGTATGTGGTAGATCATTTTGCATTAGGATTTGATATCCTCTTTATATGTTTATGTTAATAGTCTTCTTGATGTTGGATGAAGTTGACCACCCAACATGTGCCAACTTTGAACGAAAGGTTATTACTACTAGTGTGACACTGGTTGCGGAGGTAGGTTAGTGACACGGCCTATCGCCCTTCATCACTGATTGTTGCAGCAGGGGGTGAATGAAGACTAAAATTTTAGCTACGTCCACAAGAAAGACCCCTTAATTATCATTCACTAATCGGAGCGGGGATGAATGACAATGGCACATGTGATGCGGGGTAGTGTTGAAAACCAAAGCAACTTGGCATGGTGCCTTGAATTGGTCATACAAGGCCATGAAATTTTTTGGGGTATCTGACGGATGTCAGCAAAAAAAAACGTACTCTCGAACGGAGCCTTCAGGCTTACCTAGACACGCTACGTTGCACATGGTGTTTTTTTGGACATCCTTGAGATGACCCTAACTTTTGCCATTAGTTGGGTTTGCCCATGGTAGGCATCCATGCCAGGTTTGAACGACTTCCGACATCGTATGCATGTTGCGTCACGTCCGACCATTTATCGGCCCTTTTTCACCGAGAAAACTCCTAGAAAATACAAAATTTGTCGAAACACAAATAACTTGGCATGGTGCTTTGAACTGGTCATACGAGGCCATGAAAATTTGATCACAAATTCAAGTAATGTTTGGGGAATTTCAAACAATGTTCGCACTTTCAGTTTTTTTGGGGATTTCCGAAATGTTCCTATTTAAAAGAAATTCTACACAAATAAAAAATGTTTAGGGGAATTCAAAAAAAAAAGGTTTCAAAATTTTGTTTGTATTTTTTAATACAAATTTGTTAGTGTTTTCCAAAAAAAAATAAAAGTTCCAAAAAAATTCCATGTTCAAAATCGTGTCCACTCTTTTTTAAAATTGTTTGTGTTCAAACATTCTAAGCAATTTTGAAAGACATGGACATTTTTTTAAATGATTTTTTTTGTATTTTATGAACAAAATTTAAAAATGTGAATATCTTTTGAATTTCTGGATTATTTTTAAAAAGAGCGAGCATTTTTTGAAAAAAAAAACAAAAAAAATTTAAGAGAAACAAAAACAAATGAAAATTTTAAAAATATAGTGGAAAAATGACCGAGATGGGCCGGCCCAGCTAAACTGAAAGCTTCCCCGAACTGAAGAAGAAAAGGAAAAGAACCGACGTAAATAGGCACGAGTGTCAATATGTTCTAATTGATTAGTGTGATTCTCTTTGAACTTAGTGGCTATGAGTTCAATTCACGTTGCGGACACTCTTTTGAAGTTTAAAAGGAATGAGAGAAAAAAAAATGAGGGCATCATGTACGGGCGGTATGTACACTGGCCGCATATCAGCATGCATGTCATATTTTTTAAAAGATTATCCTTTTATTATGAAGGGGTATAGAAATGCCAGCCAACGATGTGTTTTGGAGATGTACCGAACCACTAATACTATGTTATCAAGTCTTATTTCAATTCCAGCGTATCACGTATATTTACCACTATCCGGATTGTTGAATATATGGTTTGTGCATGTATATTGTATAGTTCGGCCCATCTCCTAATCATTGCATAGTTGAGATTGTGGCCCACCTTGTCTTTCATATATACGTGCGCTATGCACCGATCAATACATCGAGTTGCATTGCCAAAATATTCATTTCCAACATGGCATCATACCTACGATCCTAACCCTAACTCCTACCGCCGCCGCCGTGATCCCATCGCCGCCGCCACCCGCCGCCGCCGCCGCCCGCCGCCCCCCTGTGTGCCGCCGCCGCCTCGCGCTTCCGCCCGCCACCCGCAGCGACGTCATCCGCGCCGCGCCGCAATCCCTCCCGCCGCGCCGCTTCACCACGCGCCGCCGCCCTCCCCTCTTGTGATGGGGAAAGTAGCAGAATTTTAAAATTTTCTACGCATCACTAAGATCTATCTATGGAGTCATCTAGCAATGAGGGAGAGAGGAGTGCATCTATATACCCTTG
Organism: Triticum urartu; assembly: GCF_003073215.2. NCBI lineage: Eukaryota > Viridiplantae > Streptophyta > Magnoliopsida > Poales > Poaceae > Triticum > Triticum urartu. The sequence goes on from NC_053028.1 coordinate 420,119,244, forward strand.
TAGATCACGAGCGGAAGCGTTCAAGAGAATGGGGTTGATGGAGTCGTACTCGTCGTGATCCAAATCACCGAAGATCCTAGCGCCGAACGGACGGCACCTCCGCGTTCAACACACGTACGGAGCGAGGATGTCTCCCGCGCCTTGATCCATCAAGGAGGACGGAGAGGTTGAGGAAGAGGGCTCCAATAGCAGCACGACAGCGTGGTGGTGGTGAAGCTACAGTACTCCGGCAGGGCTTCGCCAAGCTCTTATGAAGGAGGAGATGTGTTGGGGAGGGGAGGGGCTGCGCCTTGGATGTTGTATGCAGCCCTCCCCTCACCCCTCTATTTATAGGGGAAGCGGAAGGGGGGGCGGCCCCTCTAGATGAGATCTAGAGGGGGGGCGGCGGCCAAGGGGAGGGGGGCTTGCCCCCCAAGCAAGGGGGCGCCCCCCTTAGGGTTTCCCCCAAACCCTAGGCGCATGGACCCTAGGAGGGTGTGGCGCCCCAGCTTACTTGGGCTGGTTCCCTTCTCCATACAGCCCATAAGGCCCCCCGGAAGAGGTGGACCCTCCCGGTGGACGCCCGGAACCCCTCCGGTGGCCTCGGTACAATACTGATATGCCCCCGAACCTTTCCGGTGACCGTATGACAACTTCCCATATATAAATCTTTACCTCCGGACCATTCCGTAACTCCTCGTGACATCCGGGATCTCATCCGGGACTCCGAAAAACATTCGGTAATCACATACAAGTCTTCCTAACAACCCTAGCGTCACCGAACCTTAAGTGTGTAGACCCTACGGGTTCGGGAGACATATAGACATGACCGAGATGACTCTCCGGTCAATAACCAACAGCGGGATCTGGATACCCATGTTGGCTCCCACATGCTCCACGATGATCTCATCGAATGAACCATGATGTCGAGGATTCAATCAATCCGTATACAATTCCCTTTGTCAATCGGTACGTTACTTGTCCGAGACTCGATCGTCGGTATCCCAATACCTTGTTCAGTCTCGTTACCGGCAAGTCACTTTACTCGTACCGTAATGCATGATCCCGTGATCAACCACTTGATCACATTGAGCTCATTATGATGATGCATTACCGAGTGGGCCCAGAGATACCTCTCCGTCATACGGAGTGACAAATCCCAGTCTCGATTCGTGCCAACCCAACAGACACTTCCGGAGATACCTGTAATGTACCTTTATAGTCACCCAGTTACGTTGTGATGTTTGGCACACCCAAGGCACTCCTACGGTATCCGGGAGTTGCACAATCTCATGGTCTAAGGAAATGATACTTGACATTCAGAAAAGCTACAGCAAACGAACTATACGATCTTTGAGCTATGCTTAGGATTGGGTCTTGTCCATCACATCATTCTTCTAATGATGTGATCCCGTTATCAATGACATCCAATGTCCATAGTCAGGAAACCATGACTATCTTTTGATCAACGAGCTAGTTAACTAGAGGCTCACTAGGGACGTGTTGTGGTCTATGTATTCACACATGTATTACGATTTCCGGATAAGACAATTATAGCATGAACAATAGACAATTATCATGAACAAAGAAATATAATAATAACCATTTTATTATTGCCTCTAGGGCATATTTCCAACAGTCTCCCACTTGCACTAGAGTCAATATTCTAGTTACATTGTGATGAATCGAACACCCATGCAGTTCTGGTGTTGATCATGTTTTGCTCTAGGGAGAGGTTTAGTCAACGGATCTGCTACATTCAGGTCTGTATGTACTTTACAAATCTCTATGTCTCCATTTTGAACACTTTCACGAATGGAGTTGAAGCGACGCTTGATATGCCTGGTCTTCCTGTGAAACCTGGGCTCCTTGGCAAGGGCAATGGCTCCAGTGTTGTCACAGAAGAGAGTCATCGGACCCGACGCATTGGGTATGACTCCTAAGTCGGTAATGAACTCCTTCACCCAAACTGCTTCTTGTGCTGCCTCCGAGGCTGACATGTACTCCGCTTCACATGTAGATCCCGCCACAACGCTTTGCTTGCAACTGCACCAGCTTACTGCCCCACCATTCAAAATATACACGTATCCGGTTTGTGACTTAGAGTCATCCAGATCTGTGTCGAAGCTAGCATCGACGTAACCCTTTACGACGAGCTCTTCGTCACCTCCATAAACGAGAAACATTTCCTTGGTCCTTTTCAGGTACTTCAGGATATTCTTGACCGCTGTCCAGTGTTCCATGCCGGGATTACTTTGGTACCTTCCTACCAAACTTACGGCAAGGTTTACATCAGGTCTGGTACACAGCATAGCATACATGATAGACCCTATGGCCGAGGCATAGGGGACGACACTCATCTTTTCTCTATCTTCTGCCGTAGTCGGGCATTGACCGTGCTCAATCTCGTACCTTGCAATACAGGCAAGAACCCCTTCTTTGACTGATCCATTTTGAACTTCTTCAATATATTGTCAAGGTACGTACTCTGTGAAAGACCAATGAGGCGTCTCGATCTATCTCTATAGATCTTGATGCCTAATATATAAGCAGCTTCTCCAAGGTCCTTCATTGAAAAACACTTGTTCAAGTAGGGCTTTATGCTTTCCAAGAATTCTATATCATTTCCCATCAACAGTATGTCATCCACATATAGTATGAGAAATGCTACAGAGCTCCCACTCACTTTCTTGTAAATGCAGGCTTCTCCATAAGTCTGCATAAACCCAAACGCTTTGATCATCTCATCAAAACGAATGTTCCAACTCCGAGATGCTTGCACCAGCCCATAAATCGAGCGTTGGAGCTTGCACACCTTGTCAGCATTCTTAGGATCGACAAAACCTTCCGGCTGCATCATATACAATTCTTCCTTAAGGAAACCATTAAGGAATGCCGTTTTGACGTCCATTTGCCATATCTCATAATCATAGAATGCGGCAATTGCTAACATGATTCGGACGGACTTCAGCTTCGCTACGTGTGAGAAAGTCTCATCGTAGTCAACCCCTTGAACTTGTCGATAACCCTTAGCAACAAGTCGAGCTTTATAGATGGTCACATTACCATCCGCGTTTGTCTTCTTCTTAAAGATCCATTTATTTTCTATGGCTCGTGATGTGGACATAGCTATGGTAAAAAGGTCTACAAATATTACACGACAAATACATGACAAGGTACTTTCGTTTCTTTGTACGTATAATTTAAATAATAGGAATATAATGCTACGCTCATGTTTTAGTTTTCTTGTACTCGGGAAGGAAGGATGTAAAGGAAGAACTAGAAAGAAATATACACAGATGAAAGATGCAAGAACCAGTAACAACTGCAGACGTATAAGCAACAATTTGGTTCAGGCTGAGTCAAGCATGCATGACATTATTAATTTAAAGGACGTGGGCCCCAAGTCCCATGTGGGCTGCATGCCATGCAATGCATGTATGCATACATGGATTTGATCTCCAAGAGTCCAACATCAACAAGGACGTGCACCAGCCGCATCTCTTCGTAGCAGACAAGGACACGTCAACGCGGCACCGTGCGCACGCGGCTGTACCCTTAATAAATAGTTAGCCTAAAATAGATTTTAGACTCGGGTTTTGTTTAGAGAAGTTTAGCTATTGCTACTTTTATTTGTCTTCGCTCGTAGCGGCTAGTGCGACCGTCAAGACATTCTATCGGAACCCCATTTTGTGAGATTAATCCCATCTAGCATATTCGCAATTTTGAGATTGCTTGGCTATTATTTTCTTGCATGTTCTTCGATTTGCTTGCAGGAAAAATCCTTCGTGGATAGGTCGATCGCGCCGTTGGCTCGGTCGATAACGCCGTGGAGTTGGTTCAGCGATTGCCGTGGATATCAGTCGTGTACGGTTCTTCCTGTACGGTTGGTAGCCGGATCGTGAGGGTCAAGTCCCACCCAAAATCGTAGTTATCCTCTCTCATCGAAAGATCGGGTCCCAGTTCACATCAAGTGGTATCAGTTTTCAGGTTCATCGATGAGAGATTTACAGTTTTATTAGATTAGATTGATTTTAGTCCTACAACCCATAAAAAGCCAAAAATTAGATTAGTTCATCCGCTGCACCTATTCTTTTAGCCTTTAGCAATTTTTGCATCTAGTATTTGTGTAGTTGAATTTTTGATTGCATTCATCTAATACTAGTGCTGGTCTAGATTAGTCCGAGAGTAAATTATCTACCAGATCGAACTTTGTTTTTGTCCACCATATTTTCTGCCACATCAGTCCATCCGCCGCGCACGGTGTACCTCATCTGCCAAGTTTAAGTGTTTGCCGCACACGCGCCTGAGTCGCTGCATCTGTACCCACATCCCATCCACCTTAAAATTTGTTCATGTGCTGCCGCGCGCACGCCCCATACTGCTGCCGCTAGAGACCAAGCATCTTGATTCCATCTGGGTAACCATCCATCATTACTTTTAGTGCCACCGCTAGCAGCACACGTCCTATCAAAAGTACAAGTTGTGTCTTGCTTTTCCTCTGACTAGTTTGCTTTTCTATCTCTTCTCCGGTACTAGTAGCACACAGCTTGTTTTGAAGCGTTTTTTTTTATTTCGTCTGATAGTAACCGGCTTGTAAGAAAAAACAAAGGAGCAAAAAAAAAGAAAAAAAAGAGAGAAGAAAAAGAGAGGAGAAAAACAGAGAAAAAATAGCAAAAAAAAAGAGAAAGAAACAAAGAGAAAGGAAAAAAAGAAAGAAAAGAAAGGAAAAGTGCAAAGTTGAGGCCGCATAGCATTTTGATATCCAGGACTTCTGCTCTGTACGAGCGACAGTTTATACCTCACTTATATCTAGCTATTTAGAGCTAACATATTTGCATCGCTTTTCACACTCATTTGATTCAGTATCTGGGCTTAGATTATTTTCTCTCTTTCTAGTCGATTGCCAGTACTAGTTAGGAGTTTGAGCAATTATTCAACTTGCATTGCTTTTTGCTAAATTGTGCCACTGAAATTGTGAGTTGAGAAGCCTTTGCCAAGCTACACTTTTTCTACCAATAAGTACAGGTTCCGGCTCTACTGATTCCTGGTTCTCGCTCCATCCAATCTTCATCGGTCGTTTGAGGCCAACACCAACGCGCCGATCATCACCTGTTGCATTGGTAAGAACAAGTAAGAATTTGATACTAAGCTTGAGTGTGAGAGAAAATTTGTCCACCACATCCGGTTAGTTGATAGGGATTATAAATTGTGTTTTTTTTCTTTCGCTAACAATGACACAGGATCAACCCACACTTGAGGGTCTCACCGCGGATGTGAAAGTCACCAGCGAGCGTCTTGCCCAACTTGAGGGTGCTCAGATTGCGACTGAAGAAAGGCTCAAGGCCATAGAGGATGCACAGGGTGTTGCAAACACACAGCTAAAGGACATCTTGTCACGTCTTGACGAGTTGCGGACTGCACCCCCCATAAACAACAATGCTGATCCTCGCAACTCCACGGGTGGCGGCGCTATTTCGCGAGCTCGGCGTGTGCCCATGGGTCATCCACAACACCCAGCTACTGCCACTGATGTCGCTACCATAAACCAGCACCAACAAATTCCTCCCCGCGTCGAGCAACATGGGGACAACTACGAGGATTATTCTGGTGACACCGAAGACGACCAAATGGTCAACCACCACAATGACCGTGCTCATCGACAACTACGTTTCAACCGTCACGGTATGGCACGAGGTCAACCCAGGTATGATGTTAGAGATTATGAACACTCTACTGCCAAAATCAAATTTACTATGCCTGCTTTCAATGGTAAATATAATCCAGATGTTTATCTTGACTGGAAACTTTCTGTTGAACAAAAATTTGCATGTCATGATATTCCTGAGAACCAAAGGGTTAGGGCAGCCACTAGTGAATTTACAAACTTTGCTTCCATGTGGTGGAGTGAATATTGTCGTATTAATGCGAATAATATACCTACTACTTGGGATGGTTTAAAACGAGCTATGCGACAACGCTATGTTCCTTCCTATTATGCTCGTGATAAACTAAATGAATTGCAACGTTTAAAACAAGGTAGCAATTCTGTAGAGGATTATTATCAAGAATTGCAAACTAGCTTAGTGCGATGTGGATTAGTTCAAACCGACGATGCTATGATGGCTAGATTTTTAGGTGGTTTGAATCGTGATATTCAGGATATATTGAACTATAAGGAGTACAATTCTATTACTCGTTTGTTCCATTTTGCTTGTAAAGCTGAAAGGGAAGTACAGGGACGACACAACAAGGGACGAGGTAACTTTTCTGCAGGTCGTCACTCATCATGGACACATTCTCCAACTATCCCACCCACTACCGAGGCAACACCACATGTCTCGAACAATGGTGCACTCCCAACAAGTTCGAAATCAGCTCCACAATCCTCTGCGGCGTCGAGAGCAATTTCTCAAGCACCCACCACTTCGTCTGGACGCACAAGAGACATGAAGTGTCATATATGCAAAGGTGGCGGGCATTTGATGAAGGATTGCCCGAATAAACGTACATTCATTGTGCGGGAAGATGGTGAGTACTCTTCTGCTAGTGATTTGGATGAGGATACATGTGCTATGGTGGCTACTAATAATGCAAGTGACACTAAGGAGGATGACATGGAGGAGATACATGTTAATGCTACAATGGTAGATAAATTCCCGAGCCTTGTAACCATGCAAGTACTTAGTGCCCAGGTGGGGCGTGCTGAGATGTCTCAACGTCATAATCTTTTTCAAACTAAGTTTGTTGTCAAAGGGCATTCCGTTCGTGTGATCATTGATGGTGGAAGCTGCAATAATTTGGCGAGTATAGAGATGGTCGAGAAACTTTGCCTCACCACTACGAGACACCCCCATCCATATAACATCCAATGGTTCAATGACTGTGGTAAGTTGAAGGTAACACGTTGTGTGAGAGTACCTTTTACACTTGGTTCCTATCATGGTCAAGTTGACTGTGATGTCGTACCTATGCAAGCGTGTTTTTTATTGTTAGGTCGACCTTGGCAATTTGATAATAGTGTTACTCATCATGGTAGAACCAATTTGTATACTCTCGTGTTTGAAGGAAAAACCATTGCCTTGCTTCCTATGACCCCTGATGAAATAATTAATGATGGGAAAGCTAAATCAACACATCATACTATGCATAGTATGCTTGCTATCAATCCAGAAATATTTCCTTTGAGTGTCTCATCTTCTGAACTAGACATACTGCATGTTCAGGTCGTTCATTTGCGTCCCTATAATTCATATATAGACACTATGTGGGATAAAATATATCATGGTTTTCGTAATATTATGCTTTGATATGAAAAAAAATTATCATGATATTCATAATTGTGCTATTACACATTTATCACACCCTCATGAGCTAACGCCTTTGGAACAACATATATACGTTGCATGTATTTTTGCTTTGCTATATGGTGTGTTCCAGACAAATGAAAGTCGAGGACGACTTTATTTTCAAGAAAAGGAGGATGATGTGGACATAGCTATGGTAAAAAGGTCTACAAATATTACACGACAAATACATGACAAGGTACTTTCGTTTCTTTGTACGTATAATTTAAATAATAGGAATATAATGCTACGCTCATGTTTTAGTTTTCTTGTACTCAGGAAGGAAGGATGTAAAGGAAGAACTAGAAAGAAATATACACAGATGAAAGATGCATGAACCAGTAACAACTGCAGACGTATAAGCAACAATTTGGTTCAGGCTGAGTCAAGCATGCATGACATTATTAATTTAAAGGACGTGGGCCCCAAGTCCCATGTGGGCTGCATGCCATGCAATGCATGTATGCATACATGGATTTGATCTCCAAGAGTCTAACATCAACAAGGACATGCACCAGCCGCATCTCTTCGTAGCAGACAAGGACACGTCAACGCGGCACCGTGCGCACGCGGCTGTACCCTTAATAAATAGTTAGCCTAAAATAGATTTTAGACTCGGGTTTTGTTTAGAGAAGTTTAGCTATTGCTACTTTTATTTGTCTTCGCTCGTAGCGGCTAGTGCGACCGTCAAGACATCCTATCGGAACCCCATCTTGTGAGATTAATCCCATCTAGCATATTCGCAATTTTGAGATTGCTTGGCTATTATTTTCTTGCATGTTCTTCGATTTGCTTGCAGGAAAAATCCTTCGTGGATAGGTCGATCGCGCCGTTGGCTCGGTCGATAACGCAGTGGATTTGGTTCAGCGATTGCCGTGGATATCAGTCGTGTACGGTTCTTCCTGTACGGTTGGTAGTCGGATCGTGAGGGTCAAGTCCCACCCAAAATCGTAGTTATCCTCTCTCATCGAAAGATCGGGTCCCAGTTCACATCAGCTCGCCGATCATCGGGCAAGTTAGTCGAAGTCCATACTTCGTTTTCATACATGGATCCTATCTCGGATTTCATGACTTTCCAGCCATTTGTCGGAATCCGGGCCCGCCATCGCTTCTTCATAGTTCGAAGGTTCACCGTTGTCTAACAACATGATTTCCAAGACAGGGTTGCCGTACCACTCTGGTGCGGAACGTGTCCTCGTGGACCTACGAAGTTCAGTAGCAACTTGATCTGAAGTTTCATGATCATCATCATCAACTTCCTCTCTAGTCGGTGCAGGCACCTCAGGAACATTTTCTTGTGCAGGCACCTCAGGAACATCAAGTTCTACTTTCCTCCCACTTATTTCTTTCGAGAGAAACTCTTTCTCTAGAAAGGACCCGTTCATGGCAACAAAGATCTTGCCTTCGGATCTGAGGTAGAAGGTATACCCAACAGTTTCTTTAGGGTATCCTATGAAGACGCATTTTTCCGACTTGGGTTCAAGCTTTTCAGGTTGAAGTTTCTTGACATAAGCATCGCATCCCCAAACTTTTAGAAACGACAGTTTAGGTTTCTTTCCAAACCATAATTCATACGGTGTCGTATCAACGGATTTTGATGGAGCCCTATTTAAAGTGAATGCGGCAGTCTCTAAAGTATAGCCCCAAAATGATAGCGGTAAATCGGTAAGAGACATCATAGATCGCACCATATCCAATAGAGTGCGATTAAGACATTCGGACACACCATTACGCTGAGGTGTTCCAGGCGGCGTGAGTTGTCAAACTATTCCACATTTTCTTAAGTGTGTGCCAAATTCGTGACTCAAGTATTCTCCTCCACGATCTGATCGCAAAAACTTGATTTTTCTGTCACGTTGATTCTCAACCTCACTCTGAAATTCCTTGAACTTTTCAAAGGTCTCAGACTTGTGTTTCATTAAGTAGACATACCCATATCTACTCAAGTCATCAGTGAGGGTGAGAACATAACGATAGCCACCGCGAGCCTCAACACTCATTGGACCGCACACATCAGTATGTATGATTTCCAATAAGTTGGTTGCTCGCTCCATTGTTCCTGAGAATGGAGTCTTAGTCATTTTACCCATGAGGCATGGTTCGCATGTGTCAAATGATTCATAATCAAGAGACTCTAAAAGTCCATCTGCATGGAGCTTCTTCATGCGTTTGACACCTATGTGACCAAGGCGGCAGTGCCACAAGTATGTGGGACTATCATTATCAACCTTACATCTTTTGGTATTCACGCTATGAATATGTGTAGCATTACGCTCAAGATTCATTAAGAATAAACCATTCACCATCGGAGCATGACCATAAAACATATCTCTCATATAAATAGAACAACCATTATTCTCGGATTTAAATGAGTAGCCATCTCGAATTAAACGAGATCCTGATACAATGTTCATGCTCAAAGCTGGCACTAAATAACAATTATTGAGGTTTAAAACTAATCCCGTAGGTAAATGTAGAGGTAGCGTGCCGACGGCGATCACATCGACCTCGGAACCATTCCCGACGCGCATCATCACCTCGTCCTTCGCCAGTCTCCGTTTATTCCGCAGCTCCTGTTTTGAGTTACAAATATGAGCAACCGCACCGGTATCAAATACCCAGGAGCTACTACGAGTACTGGTAAGGTACACATCAATTACATGTATATCACATATACCTTTAGTGTTGTCGGCCTTCTTGTCCGCTAAGTATTTGGGGCAGTTCCGCTTCCAGTGACCACTTCCCTTGCAATAAAAGCACTCAGTCTCGGGTTTGGGTCCATTCTTTGGATTCTTCCCGGCAGCTTGCTTATCGGGCGCGGCAACTCCCTTGCCGTCCTTCTTGAAATTCTCTTTACCCTTGCCTTTCTTGAACTTAGTGGTTTTATTCACCATCAACACTTGATGTTCCTTTTTGACTTCTACCTCTGCTGATTTCAGCATTGAATATACCTTAGGAATGGTCTTTTCCATCCCCTGCATATTGAAGTTCATCACAAAGCTCTTGTAGCTCGGTGGAAGTGACTAAAGGATTCTGTCAATGACCGCGTCATCCGGGAGATTAACTCCCAGCTGAGTCAAGCGGTTATGCAACCCAGACATTGTGAGTATGTGCTCGCTGACAGAACTATTTTCCTCTATCTTACAGCTGAAGAACTTGTCGGAGACTTCATATCTCTCGACCCGGGCATGAGCTTGAAAAACCATTTTCAGCTCTTCGAACATCTCATATGCTCCGTGTCTCTCAAAATGCTTTTGGAGCCCTGGTTCTAAGCTGTAAAGCATGCCGCACTGAACGAGGGAGTAATCATCAGCACGTGCCTGCCAAGCATTCATAACGTCTTGGTTCTGTGGGACGGGTGCGTCACCTAGCGGTGCTTTTAGGACATAATCTTTCTTGGCAGCTATGAGGATGATCCTCAGGTTTCGGACCCAGTCCGTATAGTTGCTGCCATTGTCTTTCAGCTTGGTTTTCTCTAGGAACGCGTTGAAGTTGAGGACAACGTGGGCCATTTGATCTACAAGACATATTGTAAAGATTTTAGACTAAGTTCATGATAATTAAGTTCATCTAATCAAATTACTCAATGAACTCCCACTCGGATAGACATCCCTCTAGTCATCTAAGTGAAACATGATCCGAGTCAACTAGGCCGTGTCCAATCATCATGTGAGACGGACTAGTCAACATCGGTGAACATCTTCATGTTGATCGTATCTTCTATACGACTCATGCTCGACCTTTCGGTCTTCTGTGTTCCAAGGCCATGTCTGTACATGCTAGGCTCGTCAAGTCAACCTAAGTGTATTGCGTGTGTAAATCTGGCTTACACCCGTTGTATTCGAACGTTAGAATCTATCACACCCGATCATCACGTGGTGCCTCGAAACAACGAACCTTCACAACGGTGCACAATTAGGGGGAACACTTTCTTGAAATTAATTCGAGGGATCATCTTATTTAAGCTACCGTCGTTCTAAGAAAATAAGATGTAAAACATGATAAACATCACATGCAATCAAATAGTGACATGATATGGCCAATATCATTTGCTCCTTTGATCTCCATCTTCGGGGCTCCATGATCATCGTTGTCACCGGCATGACACCATGATCTCCATCATCGTGTCTTCTTGAAGTTGTCACGTCATCTATTACTTCTACTACTATGGCTAACGCTTTAGCAATAAAGTAAAGTAAATACATGACGTTTATGTTGACACGCAAGTCATAAATAAATAAAGACAACTCCTATGGCTCCTGCCGGTTGTCATACTCATCGACATGCAAGTCGTGATTCCTATTACAAGAACATGATCATCTCATACATCACATATATCAATCATCACATCCTTTGGCCATATCACATCACAAAGCACTTGCTGCAAAAACAAGTTAGACATCCTCTAATTGTTATTGCAAGTTTTTACGTGGTTGCTATAGGATTCTAGCAAGAACGTTTCTTACCTACGCCAAAACCACAACGTGAATTGCCAATTTCTATTTACCCTTCATAAGGACCCTGTTCATCGAATCCGATCCGACTAAAGTGGGAGAGAGAGACACCCGCCAGCCACCTTATGCAACTAGTGCATGTCAGTCGGTGAAACCGGTCTCACGTAAGCGTACGTGTAAGGTTGGTCCGGGCCGCTTCATCCCACGATGCCGCCGAATCAAGATAAGACTAGTAACGGCAAGATAATTGACAATATCGACGCCCACAACTACTTTGTGTTCTACTCGTGCATAGTAACTACGCATAGACCAAGCTCTGATACCACTGATGGGGAACGTAGCAGAATTTTAAAATTTTCTACGCATCACCAAGATCTATCTATGGAGTCATCTAGCAACGAGGGAGAGAGGAGTGCATCTACATACCCTTGCAGATCACGAGCGGAAGCGTTCAAGAGAACGGGGTTGATGGAGTCGTACTCGTCGTGATCCAAATCACCGAAGATCCTAGCGCCGAACGGACGGCACCTCCGCGTTCAACACACGTACGGAGCGAGGATGTCTCCCGCGCCTTGATCCATCAAGGAGGACGGAGAGGTTGAGGAAGAGGGCTCCAATAGCAGCACGACAGCGTGGTGGTGGTGAAGCTGCAGTACTCCGGCAGGGCTTCGCCAAGCTCTTATGAAGGAGGAGATGTGTTGGGGAGGGGAGGGGCTGCGCCTTGGATGTTGTATGCAGCCCTCCCCTCACCCCTCTATTTATAGGGGAAGGGGAAGGGGGGGCGGCCCCTCTAGATGAGATCTAGGGGGGGGGCGGCGGCCAAGGGGAGGGGGGCTTGCCCCCCAAGCAAGGGGGCGCCCCCCCCTTAGGGTTTCCCCCAAACCCTAGGCGCATGGGCCCTAGGGGGGTGTGGCGCCCCAGCCCACTTGGGCTGGTTCCCTTCTCCATACAGCCCATAAGGCCCCCCGGAAGAGGTGGACCCTCCCGGTGGACCCCCGGAACCCCTCCGGTGGCCCCGGTACAATACCGATATGCCCCCGAATCTTTCCGGCGACCGTATGACAACTTCCCATATATAAATCTTTACCTCCGGACCATTCCAGAACTCCTCGTGACGTCCGGGATCTCATCCGGGACTCCGAACAACATTCGGTAATCACATACAAGTCTTCCTAACAACCCTAGCGTCACCGAACCTTAAGTGTGTAGACCCTACGGGTTCGGGAGACATGTAGACATGACCGAGATGACTCTCCGGTCAATAACCAATAGCGGGATCTGGATACCCATGTTGGCTCCCACATGCTCCACGATGATCTCATCGGATGAACCACGATGTCGAGGATTCAATCAATCCGTATACAATTCCCTTTGTCAATCGGTATGTTACTTGCTCGAGACTCGATCGTCGGTATCCCAATACCTTGTTCAGTCTCGTTACCGGCAAGTCACTTTACTCATACCGTAATGCATGATCCCGTGATCAACCACTTGATCACATTGAGCTCATTATGATGATGCATTACCGAGTGGGCCCAGAGATACCTCTCCGTCATACGGAGTGAAAAATCCCAGTCTCGATTCGTGCCAACCCAACAGACACTTTCGGAGATACCTGTAATGTACCTTTATAGTCACCCAATTACGTTGTGATGTTTGGCACACCCAAGGCACTCCTACGGTATCCGGGAGTTGCACAATCTCATGGTCTAAGGAAATGATACTTGACATTCAGAAAAGCTACAGCAAACGAACTATACGATCTTTGAGCTATGCTTAGGATTGGGACTTGTCCATCACATCATTCTCCTAATGATGTGATCCCGTTATCAATGACACCCAATGTCCATAGTCAGGAAACCATGACTATCTTTTGATCAACGAGCTAGTTAACTAGAGGCTCACTAGGGACGTGTTGTGGTCTATGTATTCACACATGTATTACGATTTCCGGATAAGACAATTATAGCATGAACAATAGAAAATTATCATGAACAAAGAAATATAATAATAACCATTTTATTATTGCCTCTAGGGCATATTTCCAACATCTCGACCATGGCCTCCCTGGGTTCCACCGGTATCACCCGCAGCCGCCACACCAACCCCTTCGACGGCCCCGATCCCGTTGTCATCCGTGATCTCAATATCCTCGCTCGGGTTCCCGTCGTCCTAGATCAACTCACCTCCACCTACTATGCCTGGAAGACGTACTTCTCCCTTGTGTTCCGTGAGTACAATCTCCGGGATCACATCGATGGCTCCGTGGACTCCCGCTTCATGGAGGACGATGAGGAGTGGACGTCCATCGACGCCACTCTTATCCGCTGGTTCTACACCACCATCCCGAAGGACCTCTTCCACACGGTGGTCTCCGCCAATGATGACGCTCACGCCGTTTGGACTAAGCTCAATGGCCTCTTCACCGACAAAGCGCTCCAACGCAAGGTTTTCTTGCACAGCGAGTTTTTTGGGTGCCAGCAGCTTGACTCGTCGGTCGACGATTATTGCATGCGCCTCAAGAAGCTTGTCGACGAGCTCCGTGACCTCGGCGAGAAGGTCTCTGACGAGCTCCTCCTCAACACTCTCATCGCCGGCCTGAACGAAGACTTCGGGAACGCCGCCTCCAACATCCCTCTCATCACCAACCCGACCTTCCCCAAGATCGTCGCGTACCTGAAGCTGGAGGAGAAGAGGATGCGGATGTCGCGCGCCCGGGCCACCCATACGGCTCTCACCGCCGGAACCCGCGGCGGTGCGCCGCCCACTGCTCCGGCTCCCCCGCCGCGGCCCGCTCAGGGGCCCCTCCACGTGCATCCGCCGCCCGGGTTCCCATATCCCGCGCCGCCGTAGGCCCCTCCGCCACCCCCCGCCGAGCAGGAGCAGTGCCGGGGCGGGCGTCGCGGCCGAGGTGGCCGCAAGCAGCAGCAGCAGCCGCCAGCTGCCCATGGCGGGGCGCCGCGCCAGCCGCAGCACCCGCTCCCGCCGGCGCCTTGGCAGGCCGGCCAGAACCCCTGGACGGGGGTTGTTCACGCATACTTCATGCCCATACCGCGCGCCCCCGTACCCGGTGTTTTTGGCGCCCGCCCGGCCCCTCATCAGGCTCTGTACGCGGCCCCTCAGGCGTATCCGCCGGCGCCGCTCTACGGCCCCTTGGCGGCCTATGGGCTGCCTCCGGCCGGTGGGCTCGTGGCGCCGCCGCCACAGCCTCTGCCGTCGGCCCCGGCCCTCCCGCCGGCACCATGGGACCCCGCGCTGCTAGCGGCCCTCCACACCGCCCCCACGCCACAGCAGTACACCGGCGGTGGCGACTGGTACATGGACACCGGAGCCACGACTCACATGACCGCCAACCCCGATAACCTTCTTATCGCTCACCCTGTTCACACTGCTGCTCGCATTACCGTGGGCGACGGTTCTATCATGCCCATCACTCATGTCGGCCATGCTACTTTTCCTTCTAACTCCGTTCCACTACATCTTTCTAACATACTCGTTTCACCTGACATCATTAAAAATCCTGTTTCTGTTCGTTCTCTTACACGTGAAAATCCTATCACCGTTGAATTTGGCATGTTTGGCTTTTCTGTTAAGGATGCACGTACCCGGATGGTGCTTCACCGATGTGACAGCCCCGACGATCTCTACCCGGTCCACTCCTCCACATCCTCCGTCGCTGCACCCATGGCGCTTTCCGCTGGAGTGGACCTTTGGCATGCTCGTCTCGGTCATCCCAATCCTGCCACCCTTCGTCATATTCTTCGCAGTTTTTCATTCATGTGTAATAAGATCGACGATCACACTTGTCATGCTTGTCGTCTCAGCAAACATACTCGTTTACCCTTTAGCACTTCCTCGCATGTTGCTTCATACCCATTTGAGTTAATTGATAGTGATGTTTGGACCTCTCCTGTTGCAAGTAACACGAGCTATCTCTATTATCTTGTTGTCCTTGATGATTTTTCGCACTATGTGTGGACCTTCCCGTTGCGGCGAAAGTCGGATTCTGTTGACACTCTCACCGCATTCTACTCCTATGTCTCCACGCAGTTTGGTCGCCCCATTCATGCGTTGCAAACAGACAACGAGAAGGAGTTCGATAATCTTGCAATCCGCAACCTTCTCGCCACACACGACACGATTTTTCGTCTCACTTGCCCATACACTTCGCAACAAAATGGCCGCGCTGAGCGCGTGCTTCGCACTCTTAATGACTGCGTTCGCACCCTCCTCTTTCACGCCAATGTGCCACCACGTTTCTGGCCTCGCGGGAATTTTGCTCCTCATCATCTTTTGTTCGGCACGCCACCTTCCTACACCGAGTTTCGCATTTTCGGTTTCTTGTGCTACCCTAGCATCTCTTCCACTACTTCTCATAAGCTCGCACCATGGTCCGTGGCCTGTATTTTTCTCGGCTACCCCCCCAACACCAAAGGCTACCACTGCTATGATCCTACTCACATCGGGTCATCACTTCCCGACACGTTTACTTTGATGAGATGGTTTTTCCGTTTCAGCAGGTACCTTCGGATGTTGCGGCCTTGCCCGCTCTTGGTGACGGCCGCTCGGGCGCTTCTCTCGGGCCGCCTCCTGGCTTTGAGGGTGCCCCCCGTGCCCCGGGTCGAGTTCCTCCCCGGCCGGTTTCCTTAGGGGCTGCACCCCTCCTCGGCACCCCCCGCGCCCTCGCCGGCGGCCTCGCCCACGGTCTCACCCGCGGCATCAGTGGCGGTGGGCTCTTCTTCGTCCTCGCCCGTCGCCCCGGACTCGCTGTCCCGCCCGATGACTCGCTCTTGGGCCGGTACCTTCCGCCCGAGTACGCGGTACACCAGCGATGAGTATCTTCTCGCCGCTTCCGTCTCCGAGCCGTCCCCTCTCCCATCGTCAGCTCGAGCCGCCCTTCGGGACCCTCATTGGCTCGCTGCGATGCAGGAAGAGTTCGATGCGCTCCAACGGAACCGCACCTGGCAGCTTGTCCCTCGGCCACCTCGTGCCAACATCATCACGGGCAAGTGGGTCTTTCGGCATAAGACTCATCCCGACGGGACTCTCGAGCGCTACAAAGCTCGCTGGGTGGTTCGAGGCTTTTGGCAATGTGCGGGCATGGACTTCACCGACACTTTTGCTCCGGTTGTTAAACCGGGCACGATCCGCACCGTGCTTCAGCTGGCCGTCTCCCGAGCTTGGCCCGTGCATCAGTTGGACGTCTCCAACGCCTTCTTGCACGACCACCTCGCCGAGCAGGTGTTTTGTGAGCAGCCCACCGGCTTCGTCGACGCCACACATTCGAACCATGTGTGCTTGCTCTCCCGTTCTCTTTACGGGTTAAAGCAGGCGCCTCGGGCCTGGTACCAGCGCATCGCTGCCTTCCTGCAGATGCTCGGATTTACATCGACCCGCTCTGACGCGTCCCTCTTTGTGTACCATCACGGGGTTGACACGGCCTACTTGTTGCTCTACGTCGACGACATCATCCTGACGGCTTCCACTGTCGCGCTTCTCCAGCGGCTTACTGCTCGTCTTCGCGATGAGTTTGCCCTGAAGGACTTGGGGCCCCTCCACTACTTCCTCGGCATTGAGGTGGTTCGACGGCCAGATGGGTTCTTTCTGCACCAGCAGCGTTACACCCATGAGCTTCTCGATCATGTCGGCATGCTTAACTGCAAGCCTGCTCCCACGCCTGTTGACACCAAGGCCAAGGTTTCAACTCTGGAGGGCTCTCTCGCATCCGACGCGGCCTTCTATCGCTCCATTGTGGGTGCCTTGCAGTACCTCACTCTGACGCGCCCCAACTTGTAGTATGCCGTTCATCAGGCCTGTCTTCACATGCATGCTCCGCGTGACTCTCACTGGACCTTGGTGAAGCGTATCCTCCGTTACATACGCGGCACTACGTCCATGGGACTTACACTGACGGCCTCCGCCTCTACCGACCTCGTCGCCTACTCTGATGCGGACTGGGCTGGCTGCCCGGACACACGGCGCTCCACTTCGGGGTACTGTGTCTACCTTGGGCCGTCTTTGATCTCTTGGTCTTCCAAGCGACAGCCCACAGTCTCTCGCTCAAGTGCCGAGGCAGAGTATCGGGCAGTGGCTAACGCCGTTGCCGAATGCTCTTGGCTTCGTCGGCTGCTCCAGGAGTTGCTTTGTGATGTTCACAAGGCCACACTCGTTGTAACGCCCCGAGACCGATGTGCCAAGTGTCGATCAGTTATTCGCTGTTGTTGCTTTGGCATGGCTTGCGTGTCATGCATTGCATATCATGTCATCATGCGCATTTCATTTGCATACGTGTTCGTCTCATGCATCCGAGCTTTTTCCCCGTTGTCCGTTTCGCAATCCGGCGCTTCATTCTTCTCCGGTGGTCATTTCTACCTTTCTTTTGTGTGTGGGCATTAAACATTTCCGGATTGGACCGAGACTTGCCAAGCGGCCTTGGTTTACTACCGGTAGACCGCCTGTCAAGTTTCGTACCATTTGGACTTCGTTTGATACTCCAACGGTTAACCGAGGGACCGAAAAGGTCTCGTGTGTGTTGCAGCCCAACACCCTTCCAATTTGGCCCAAAACCCACCTAACTCTGCTCCATCATCTCGGTCGTTCGATCACGATCGCGTGGCCAAAAACCACACCTCATTTGGACTCTCCTAGCTCCCTCTACCTATAAAAGAGCACCCCTCCCCGAAATTTCGGATCATTTCGCAGTCTAAACCCTAGATCCACTCCTCCCCGCGCCACCGGACGCGTCCGCGCTGCACCGGACATGTCCGCCCCCGCGCGCCACCTCACTCCAGCCAATCAGAAGGCGTCACATCAGCCCCGCCGCCCCTATCCTCCAATCAGAAGCCGCCACCTCACCTCCCCTACGCCCACTTCGCCGCCGGCCCGCGGGGCCCAGATCTGGCCCGCGCGAGCCCGACCGCGCCGCCACCCAGCCCGAGCGTCGCCCGTCGCCAGCGCCTCGCGCCTCGCTGTCCTTGCTCCACCGCCGTTGAGCTC
This sequence comes from Triticum urartu, assembly GCF_003073215.2. NCBI lineage: Eukaryota > Viridiplantae > Streptophyta > Magnoliopsida > Poales > Poaceae > Triticum > Triticum urartu. The sequence continues at coordinate 420,138,019 of NC_053028.1, forward strand.
GCCGGCCGGAGCCGCCGTCTGCCGCACGTCGCCGTACCTCCACAGCCTGGCCCTGGCTGGATCCGGCGCCATCCTCCTCGGATCCGCAGCGCCCCGAGCCCCTCCAGGCCATTCCCGTCCGTCCCTACCTTCCCCGCTCCTGACGCCGGCCGCCGTCGCCGGATCGAGCCACCACCGCCGCCGCCATGGCCTCGCTCTTTCTCCTGTCGAGGAGGACGACGAGCGCGTCCGCCGTTGATCGCGACCTGGTCCGGCCCAGCCTCCGCACCAGGCCCAGCTCCCCTTTGTCCGGCCCTTCATCGCCGGCCTGCTTCCCCGACCAGCGCAGCGCAGCGCAGCGCCAGGCCAGCCGGGCCAGATCCGCACCGCGCCGGCCCAGTCGTCCTCCCCGCGGTCCAGCCTCGCTCGCCTCCGGCCCAGCGCGCCTCCCCTTCGTCAGATCCGGCCTGCCGTGGCCTCTCCAGCGAACCGGGCCAAGGCCCACTGGGTGAGCCGACCCCAGATCCCCCCCTCCTCTATTTTTTTTCCTCGCTGTTGGGCTTCCTCAGATTCGGCCCGATGCATGTTTTTTCCAGCGTCTGGACGATTTGTCTATTATCCTGAGACAGTAGTTTTGCAGTTTAGACCCTCATATTCATGCATTTAAAAACTCACTAACCGTGCATCGGATTAAAATGTTTTATATATGAAACTTGCTCAGAATTTTGTGTAGATTAATAATATCCAACCTTCATCTATGTTTAAAATATTTAAAATGCTGTTTGCATTAATTTGCTCCTATGCCATGTTAAAATGATTTTATTCATAACTAAATAACCGTAACTCGGATTTTAATAATCTTTATATGTAAATGGGGTAGAATTTTGCCTAGTTTAACATGGTGGCATCATCTTGCATGTTTAACAACTCTAAAATTGTGTTTAGGGCAGAACAGTACCAAATTTATAATGTGCTCATGGGGAGTTTCCGGAATTGTTGTTCGTTGCTTCCGGCCTCATTTAACCTTGACTAGATAGGTAGTTTTCATTTGCTTCACCCTCTTGCCCTGTTTAATAACATTTAATATTGTTGGGTACATAAACAAGAGAGAACTAAATAATTGATGTGGTGTTTTGTCAATATGCATCCCGATGCATATTGAGCTCCAATTAATTTGTAGGATTGCTTGTGCACTTTGCCATGACATGCATCATACTTGTTTGTGCATCATGCCATGTCTATGTGGTGGTTGTTTACCATGATTGTTTGCTTCTTTCCGGTGTTGCTTCTTCGGGTTGGTTCCGGTAACGTCGTGTTGTGAGGATCCGTTCGCTACGTCCGTTTATCTTCTTCATGGACTCGTTCTTCTTCCTTGCGGGATTTCAGGCAAGATGATCATACCCTTGAAATCACTACTATCTTTGCTATGCTAGTTTGCTCGCTCTTGCTATGCCAATGCTGCGATGCCTACCATTTGCTTGTCAGCCTCCCAAGTTGCCATGTCAAACCTCTAACCCACCATGTCCTAGCAAACCGTTGATTGGCTATGTTACCGCTTTGCTCAGCCCCTCTTATAGCGTTGCTAGTTGCAGGTGAAGATTGGAGGCCGTTCCTTGTTGGAACATTTACTTACTTGTTGGGATATCACTATATATCTTATTTAATTAATGCATCTATATACTTGGTAAAGGGTGGAAGGCTCGGCCTTATGCCTGGTGTTTTGTTCCACTCTTGCCGCCCTAGTTTCCGTCATATCGGTGTTATGTTCCCGGATTTTGCGTTCCTCACGCGGTTGGGCTATTATGGGAACCCCTTGACAGTTCGCCTTAAGTAAAGCTTTTCCAGCAATGCCCAACATTGGTTTTACCATTCGCCACCCAGCCTTTTCCCCTTGGGAGTCGCGCATCCCGAGGGTCATCTTTATTTTACCCCCCCCCCCCCCCCCCGGGCCAGTGCTTGTCTAAGTGTTGGTCCAAACTAGAGCCCCTTGCAGCGCCACCTCGAGGAAACTCGAGGGCTGGTTTTAGTTGTACGGATTGCTTATCCGGTGTTGCCCTGAGAACGAGATATGTGCAGCTCCTATCAGGATGTCGGCACATCGGGCGGTGTTGCTGGTTTAGTTTTACCCTGTCGAAATGTCTTGTTGTAGCGGGATACCGAGCCTGATCGGAACGTCTCGGGTGGAGGTCTATTCCTTCGTTGACCGTGAGAGCTTGTTATGGGCTAAGTTGGGACACCCCTGCAGGGATTTGAACTTTCGAAAGCCGTGCCCGCGGTTATGGGCAGATGGGAATTTGTTAACGTCCGGTTGTAGAAAACCTGAACTTGACCTTAATTAAAATACATCAACCGCGTGTGTAACCGTGATGGTCTCTTTCCGGCAGAGTCCGGGAAGTGAACACGGTTGTTGGAGTTATGTTTGACGTAGGTAGTCCAGGATCACTTCTTGATCATACTTTTATCGACCATGCTTTGCCTTCTCTTCTCGCTCTCTTTTGCGAATAGATTAGCCACCATATATGCTAGTCGCTTGCTGCAGCTCCACCTCATACCTTTACCTTACCCATAAGCTTAAATAGTCTTGATCGCGAGGGTGCGAGGTTGCTGAGTCCCTGTGGCTCACAGATACTTCCAAAACCAGTTTGCAGGTGCCGATGAGACCGTGCAGATGACGCAATCAAGCTCAGGAGGAGCTCGATGAAGATCTTGTCCTTTGTGTGGTTTCGTTCTAGTTGATCAGTAGTGGAGCCCAGTTGGGGTCGATCGGGGACCTTTTGTCGCATTTGGGGTTCTTCTTTTATTTTGGCTCCGTAGTCGGGCCTTGAGTGTATCTGATTGATGTAGTGCTTTGTTCATGTAATTGGGTGAAGTGGCGATTGTAAGCCAACTATGTATCTCTTTCCCTTATTATATTACATGGGTTGTGTGAAGATTACCTCACTTGCGACATATGCCTTCAATGCGATTATGCCTCTAAGTCGTGCCTCGACACGTGGGAGATATAGTCGCATCAAGGGCGTTACACTCGTCTACTGCGACAACGTCTCCGTCGTGTACCTCTCCGCCAACCCGGTCCATCATCGACGAACGAAGCACATTGAGCTCGACATACACTTTGTTCATGAGCAGGTGGCCCTTGGGCGCATCCGGATCCTCCACGTCCCGACGGCGCAACAGTTTGCCGATGTTATGACAAAAGGACTGCCTACTTCTGTTTTCGAGGAGTTCAGGTCCAGTCTTTGCGTCTCCGGCGACGCTTCGACTACGGGGATTGTTGAATATATGGTTTGTGCATGTATATTGTATAGTCCGGCCCACCTCCTAGTCATTGTATAGTTGAGGTTGTGGCCCACCTTGTACTCCATATATACATGCGCTATGCACCGATCAATACATCGAGTTGCATTGCCAAAATATTCGTTTCCAACACGGATCCCGTGTTTCAAAAGTAGGAACAATTTGGCATGGTTTATCTTGATGAGTTTAGATGTATTAGGGCACGGCGTATTCGATCCGAAGCCCGAATTTCATCCAATGTCGATCCTTATCCGTCCGCGGAGCAGTCCGGATCATATTTTTTTACAAACTGAAACCAAGCGTGGGGGATTGCTAGAGTCCGGACACGAAACACGTCAGACGCTGACACCCCTGGCCCACCCAAAAGGAAGGCGGAGCCCGCACTTTTATAGCTGCCCGCCCTGTTTTCGCAGCAAAACCCCCCACTCTTCTTCCATCTCGCCGCTCTCCACCCAATTCACATCCTTTTATCCTACCTTCCCTCTCACATCGACGCTTGGAATCGGAGCATAGCCTGCCGGAGTTGGAGGTGGTGGAGGTGCAGGAGGATCCGAGCATCACGTTAGGCCGGAAGATCAACTCGGCGATGCGGCAAAATTGTCGTGTCAAAGTGAAGGCCACAAATAAGGAGAAGCTCAAGAAACAAAAGACCGGTGGAGGGCATGCTGGTGGCGGACGTGGCGGTGGGCGTGCTGGTCGCGAACGAGATGGAGGTCGGGGCTCGTGCCGCGGTGCCCCGATAGTGTCGCCCACCGTACATACGCCGCCATGGCTGAAGCATTACAAGGCTCAGTACTTGTACGCTGCCAAGCAGCTTGGTAGGAAGTCCACGACAACATCGTAGTGCAAGTGCCTTACATCACCGACGTAAACGCGGCGCCGCTTCTCTTCTCGGAGTTTTCTTCGCCTCGGCTTGTCCGGATGCGAATGGCGGGCGGGGAGCAGATGAATGCCCGGACTTTACTTGAATTTCAAAATGTCATTTACTGGCAGGCATAGATAAAACTGCATTAGATGGCTGGTTCTCGCATCAGCGTTTGCGGACTGGTCCTTCATTTACGGACGGATGCTGAAGCGATGCCCTTATTATTATTCCTTGCGCACAGCTTCAATTGGTGTATATCATTGGTTTGCAAATAAGTTCTGGTCAAGCAACGACGCATGAATAAGAGTAGAATGAACTCTTGATCCGGTGCTCCCCGGAGAAAGAAGGACATCTCAAGAAATAAAAATGCTATGCCACGTTCCATTCCACCACCACTGCCGCCCGGCGATTTGTTTAATGCTCCCCCCGGCCGCGCCGCGCTGTGCGTCACTGGAAAGATAAAGATGGCCCGGTGGCCTGTGGAGGGTGGCTCCCCACCTCGTTGCGCAATGAATGGTGATGATGCGGCTCTCCTTTACTCTTCTTCCTCCACCAGACCACCACTTCCATCCTCTGCTCTGGTGGTTTCCTGTTCCGTTCCGGGAGAGTTCTTCTTTGACAGGGAGCGGCGGCCGCCATGGCGAAGGAGACCGAGTACTACGACGCGCTCGGCGTCAGCCCCGCCGCCTCGGACGACGAGATCCGCAAGGCCTACTACATCAAGGTCCCCCTTTTACCTGCCTGCCTAGCGCATTGTTGTCGCTTTCCGCTAGCTTGCTGATTTGGAGGTTTTGTTTCCTGTCTTGTCTTCAGGCGAGGCAGGTGCATCCTGACAAAAACCCCGACGATCCGCAGGCGTCCGACAAGTTTCAGGTTCTTGCTACGTCTGGCTCGACTCAACTCGATATTGTAGCAGGATCGGTTGCTTTGATTTCTTTAGTGGGTGGGTGTTGAGCTTCTTGTTGTTATGGTGCTATATATGTAGGCTCTTGGAGAGGCCTACCAGGTCCTGAGTGACCCTTTGCAGAGAAAGGCCTACGACGGCTATGGCAAGACCAGCATATCCAGGTGTCTGCCTGCCCCAGTTGATCCAACCCCAGATGAAACACAGCTCGGAAGCAGCAATTCAAGCTTCACTCTGACAACATTTTTCTGCTTTTCAGGGACAACATTCTAGATGGTGCTCTGGTCTTCACCCTCCTGTTCGGGAGCGAGCTGTTCGAGGACTACATTGGGCATCTTGCAATGGCAACCATGGCTTCCTCAGAGATGGCCAGCGGCGACAACGGCAGCGCCGAGAAGCTCCAGGACAGGCTCAAGGTAGGCACATACGTATCTGTGGTAGACGCCCACTGTTTTGCCCAAACCATTTTGTATCCCACTCTGAAAAACACTGCTCTGATGAAGGGTGTACAAAGGGAACGAGAAGAGAAGCTAGCTAGATTCCTCAATAAATTCCTCTCGCAGTATGTGAGTGGTGACACGGAAGGATTCGTTCATCGTGCCGAATCTGAGGCGAAAAGGCTTTCCAGCACTTGTCAGTATGATGATCCATACAAACTACAGTTGTGTTCTTCTCTTGATGGGTTTCATCTGAATCTTTGTGAAATGCTTTGCTGCTCACAGCATACGCACTGGACATTCGTCGCACCATCGGATACGTTTACTCCCGACAAGCCGCCAAGGAGCTCGGCAAGAAGGCCATGTACCTGGGAGTTCCATTCCTGACCGAGTGGGTGAGGAACAAGGGCCACCTCTGGAGATCACAGATCACGGCAGCGAAAGGTGAAAACTTCCCCAATTGTTGCCATGGCTGTGATGGTTGAAGTTGCCGACTGATTAAGGGGCGAAAAGAACAATGCAGGAGCTCTGCAGCTGCTGCAGCTGCAAGAGGAGGCGTGCCGGCAGAGCGCCAAGGACGGCGGCGCTGCCACCGAGAAGGACGTCGACATGCAGATGAGAATGAACAAGGACCTGATGATGAGTTCAATTTGGAAGCTCAACGTTGTGGATATTGAAGTCACGCTCCTACATGTCTGTGAAATGGTATGTGCGTCTTCCTTACTGAAATACTCCCATATTAATCTGTTACTAGTAGTACAACAATATGATTTGACAAGTTTTTGACTTCTTCACAGGTGCTGCATGAAAATAATGTCAAGAAAGAGGATCTCAAGGCCCGTGCAATGGCCTTGAGAAATCTCGGAAAAATATTTCAGGTACATTTGTTTCACGTTTTCTTTCCGATAATTCCTGTGCTACATGTGTAAATAAACAAACCTGAATTAAGTATATTTCATTTCATAAATTCCATCTTTGATCAACTTGAATGAGAATAGAGGGAAAAGGAGGCATTACCAGGGCCATCAAAGCCAACCATTCTCGACGATGACAGCAGCTCTGATGAAAGTTCAGACGAGGAGGCATCACAGACAGTGACATATCGGACTCCCGCGCTTACTCAGGCAATTTTTCAACAACCATACAAACATATGTATACGTTACACATTCAAATATGTTTAGTGAGATAAGTTCAAAAATGTTGTTGTACAGGGAATTGGCAGGCTATTTAGATGCTTATGCAACCCTGCATATGATGTTGACGATGACTTCGAACCCCGGAAATGAAGCAGGGACACTACGAAACCTTTCGAAGATACCCGAGTTATACCAGATATATGATTCAGAACAGCTGGGGTCATGCACCACCATCCTTCAGTTACCTGAAGGGTATGGATATATGTTTATATGCTGCTTCAGCACTGGTGATCAGACCCAACAATTAAAGCTTTAGATTACCCACTTTTCACTCGCATGACCATAGCCTTTGAAATAGACCATACCTGATTGTGCCGTGCTTTCTGTAATTGTTCTATTTTGGTGTTTCTCCGGAAATAATAATACAAAATCTGTTTGTCTTAGATAAAGGGTCCTTTTTATTGACTCATAATCTAGCGTGAAGGGGATACAAACAAAAGGCCCGGATGGCGCAAACTGGCAAAAGAAACAGTACCACCAAAATCTAACATTGTAGACGTTGTGATGATACCACACCTCCAATGCAAATGTGTCGGTGGTTAACCTGGGCATGGCCGTATGCATCTCCCAGATGTGGCCGTATGCATCTCCCAGATGCAGAGGCCGGGGGTCATCCTTCTTTTCTAAAAAAAAACACCACAAGCCTTCACCGCGGGTTTGGCTCCTCTACTGTTGCGTTAGGGCTACTCTAACCAATTCCTTATATTCGGTTAGGGGAGTAAAAAAACTGTTTTACTCCTCTAACCGGCACCTAGCCGATCCCCAATAGTCATCCTCAGCCATCTCCGCCGCGTCTATTTTTAGTGCCTCGCTCGGCCTTGGAAGAAAAAAAATCACCTCCACTCCGCTGCCTACCCGCCCTGCTCCCGTGCTGCATCTACGTCAGCATCGTCTCTCCCACCCCCGCGTACCACCGCGGATGCCCGTAGATTCCGCCGCGGTCCTTGACCGCCCGGATTTGTGCCTCTCTCGACTCGTCGCCGGCGCATAACCGGTAGGTCTGAGGCTGCGCCGCCGGATTTGACGCATCCGCCCACCACCGTTTGCGCCTTTGCCATGGATTGGTCGGATACAGGACCACACAGCCCCGACAACGCCTCTGCGCCGCATGCAGGTATTGACTCGGCCGTCTCTCCCACCCCCCGCCTGCCACCGCGGATGCCCGTAGACTCCGCCATGGTCCTTGACCGCCTGGATTTGTGCCTCTCTCGACTCGTCGCCGGCGCACAATCGGTAGATCTGAGGATGCCGCCGCCGGATTTGACGCATCCGCCCACCACCGTTTGCGCCTTTGCCATGGATTGGTCGGATACAGGACCATATAGCCCCGACAACGCCTCTGCGCCGCATGCAGGTATTGACTCAGCCTTTAGCCGTTCAGATATCTCCCGTCGGCGGTTCGCCGGCAAAGAAACGCCTGGCCGTCGCTCGGGTTCGGCGCTAGCCCGGCATCTCGTCGGCTCCCCATTGCCGGTCATAAAGTGCGACGACTGCCCGCGACAGGTGGTGCGCCGAGTTTCCGCCGTGCCGGAACATCTCAAATGGGTGTTCTGCAAGTGCAAAAAAGATTGGGTATGTGCTTCTTTTGATTCGGTTGTTCACCAGATTCGGTGCAATTTGGGTAGCTCATTGCTTGCTCAAATTTGTGTGTAGGATGGATGCAAGTTTTGATATTGGGAAGAAGATTACACTGATCCATTGATAGCACAAAATTTAATAGATACTTGTGCATTGGTTGCTAGAATAGAGGCAAGAGATGAGACTAGATGCGAAGCAACGTCGAATTTGTCGGAATCGAGTAAGAAAGAAGTGTGCAATATCGAGTAGCCAATAGAGAGAATCAACAATAAAAACGTAGAGATGATATTAAGCCAACTAGTAGAAGCAATTATGAAAGTTGGATATCTTTTAAAGTGTCTAATTGTGGTTCTTGTTTTCTTTGGTTTTGCTCTCGTAGCGAAGAACTGATGAATTGTGTACTCCAATGTATCAAAATATCGTTAAATGAAATAATAAAGAAGCAAAGAAATGTGTTTCCGTGGCCGAAAATGAAATGCAAAATGAAAAAAACTACTCCATTATATATAGGATTGGTTAGGTCCGGCAAAAAATTAGTGAAATAAAAATACTCCATTATGGATTTATTCTTCGGATTATCCACTATTTTTTAGGGGATCGTTCAGGGTTACCCTTATAACTGTACAAGTGTTGTTGCTCATAAATCCACCGTACGTTTATTCCAAATCCAAAGGCTTTCGTTTCTCTTCCTTCATTTATGTTAGCAATAGAAGAAATGCACCTCTCTGACGGCCACGGCGGTCCTCAAACTCCATACGCACCATCGGTAGGTGATCACATAAACACCCGATTATATCCAAGGAGGATGCATCCGACGCAAATAGTCAAAGGGTGGCCCAGGCCGATGACTTAGAGACCTCCTATAATACGGGGGCATCATCACCTTGAGTATAAGAAATCTATATCTATATTTATTCTATATCTATACTTCTATATCTATATCTATATCTATATATCTATATCTATATCTATCTATTTTTTCAAAAACTTTTATTTTTTTTCAAAATTGTTTGAGATTTTAAAAAGAAAATCGCATTTAAAAAATGCCCCAAATTCGGAAAATATTCTTGTTTTAGTGAAACTTTCACCATTCAAAATAATATTAAAAGATACACATTTTCAAAAAATGTTATGAATTTTCAACACATGTTCCCGTTCTACAAAAATATTCAAAAATTCAAATAATGTTCATGATTTATTAAAAAAAGGTTGGTGTTTTCAACAATTGTTTGTGAATTTTAAAAGATGTTCCTTTTTAAATTTTTTTTTTGCATTTTTCTAAAAGTGTACACAATTTAAAAAAATCTTCAGGATTTAAAAAATGGTTCATGTTTCGTACAATATTCAGAATTTATAATTTTTTCAAGAACTTTTATTGTTTTTCAAAATTGTTTGAGATTTCTAAAAAGAAAAGGGCAATTGAATAAATGCTCCAAATTCGGACAATAATCTTGTTTTAGTGAAATTTTCACAATTCAAAATAATGTTAAAAGATACACATTTTTGAAAAATGTTATGAATTTTCAACCCATGTTCCCGTTCTAAAAAATGTTCACAAATTCAAATAATTTTTGGTGTTTTTAAAAAATGTTTGTGAATTTCAAAAGATGTTCCTGCTTCAAATTTTGTTCGTGTTTTTCTAAAAGTGTACATGATTTAAAAAAAACTATTTAGAATTTTAAAATGGTTCATGTTTCGTACAATACTCAGAAACTTTATACCTTAAAATCTTCTCGATTAAAAGGAAAAAGTAGATTGAATAATTCATGGGCCTTCTCTGGCGTACGATGACGTAACAAAACTGTTAAATGCCCTCGATCAATGAATGAAAAATAGCGGATTGGTTACTTCACACCCCGCGAAACTGAGAAGCTAAATGTTCCTTATTCACATGCACACATGGTTTTGCTTGCACATATAATTCTCACTAACTTTAAATGCATACTATTTTTTCTCCTGTTGCAACGCATGGGCATATGTGCTAGTTACTCCTATAAAGGGTGTTTGAGTACCCGCCTTCTTGGGGCATCCTCACTCGCGAGTGCCCTTCTCACCATTCGATCCACGTGCATCTCGCGTCGATGCATGTCTGGCGCCCTCCCCGCTGTCTGATTGGCCATGGGTGCTCCTCATCGAGCCAAGGTCCTAGGGGGTCCATGACGTGTGGGTTGCGGGCGCGCTCGAGGTCACATTTTGTGGGGGTTTTCATTGTGTTTGCCTGTGCGTTTCGTGCTCTGGTCCGCATGCGTCGGGTGATCCCAGGTCACATGTCAGCATCGTTCATTTCATGTCGTGTTGTTTGGTTTGCGTGAGCCGGATATGCGAATGCACCGAGATCGGATGTTGCATGGCTGCCCTTGCTGTGTGGGGTTGTGAGAGCAGCCCGGGCGACCTTGTGATGCATAATAGACAACTTTATTCTTGTAGACTCGTGTTGGGCCTCCAAGCGCAGAGTTTTGTAGGACAGTAGAAATTTTCCCTCAAGTGGATAACTTAAGGTTTATCAATCCGTGGGAGGCGTAGGATGAAGATGGTCTCTCTCAAACAACCGTGCAACCAAATAACAAAGAGTCTCTTGATTTTTTTAATAGGAACAATAAAAAATAGCAAGGTAGCAAGTAAAAAAAATTGAGCACAAACGGTATTGCAATGCTTGAAAATGAGGCCTAGGGTCCGTATTTTCGCTAGTGCAATCTCTCAACAATGCTAATACAATTGGATCATACAACCATCCCTCAACGTGCGATAAAGAATCACTCTAAAGTTCTTATCTAGCGGAGAAATAAGTAGAAATTGTTTGTAGGGTACGAAACCACCTTAAAGTTATCCTTTCCGATCGATCTATCCAAGAGTTCGTACTAAAATAACACTAAGTTATCCTTTCCAATTTATCTACCTAAGAGTTCGTACTAAAATAACACCATATGATACACATCAACCAACTCTAATGTCACCTAGATACTCCAATGTCACCACGAGTATCTGTGAGTTGATTATACGAGCATCAAACAATTTCAGATTCATAATACTCAATATAACACAAAGAATCTCAAAAAGTGCCCCAAGATTTCTATCAGAGAAACAAGGACGATAATATGCATCAATCCCTATGCATAGATTACCCCAATGTCACCTCGGGAATCTGCGAGTTGAGTGCCAAAACATATATCAAGTGAATCAATATGATACCCCATTGTCACCACGGGTATTCATAGCAAGACATACATCAAGTGCTCTCAAATCCATAAAGTTATTCAGTCTAATAATAACAAAATCTCAAAGGGAAAACTCAATTCGTCACAACAAGATAGACAGGGAGAAACACCATATGATCCAACTATATTAACAAAGCTCGCGATACATCAAGATTGTGCCAAATCAAGAACACGAGAGAGAGAGAGAGATAGATAGAGAGAGATTAAACACAAAGCTACTGGTACAAACCCTCAGCCCCGAGGGTGGACTACTCCCTCTCATCATGGTGGTTGCCGGGATGATGAAGATGGCCACCGGTGATGATTTCCCCCTCCGGCGGGGTGCCGGAACGGGGTCGAGATTGATTTTTCGTGGCTACAGAGTCTTGCGGCGACAGAACTTCTAATCTAGGGTTATTTCTGTTTTTTTTAATATATAGGATTTTTGGGCGTCGTTTTCACGCGAAGATGGGCCACAAGGGGCCCACAAGACAGCAGGGCGCGCTAGAGGGGGCTGGCGCGCCCTGGTGGGTTGTGGCCACCTCGTGGCTCTTCTGGCCCTCCCATGAAGCTTCTGGTGCCTCTTTTGTTCCAAAAAAATCGTCAAAAAGTTTCGTTGCATTTGGAGAACTTTTATTTCTGCACAAAAAACAACACCACAGTAGTTCTGCTGAAAACAACGTCAGTCCGGGTTTGTTCCATGCAAATCATACTAACACAATATAAATTTGTTGTAAACATGTCATGAATACTTCATAAATTATAGATACGTCGAAGACGTATCAGCATCCCCAAGCTTAATTCCTACTCATCCTCGAGTAGGTAAATGATAAAAGAAATAATTTATGAAGTGTGAATGCTAGCAAAGTGCATAAGTTTGATCAATGGTAATTTCAATCACTTTTCCTAGCATCATAACAACAACTCTTTCTCATAAAACTCATGATGATAAATTTGCAATCAATTCACATGTTACGACTCAAACAATGCCTTCTCTTGAAACTTAACAACCTATATTCTTAGTCACCAAACAATTGCAATTCAACTTATTCAACAAAGTCTAAGTAAGAGCTCCACATACTCAATCATAATATAGTCTTCTATGATTGCTAGTACTCAAAACATATTTTTAGAACAAATGGCATCCATCGAACACAGAGAAAGATAGAGGTTGAATGTTTCGCCTCCCAACTCATTTATCATTGAGATAATTGTCAACAATAATAAATCATGATCAAATATATTTGACTGGCCATATGTGCCTAGATCTTTCCCCACCACATGATGCTTGCTAACTAGAGAATAATTGAGGTTGAAATGAGAATGTATACTATTGACTCTTGCATAAAAGTAAACACTGAAAAGTAAAAGATAGGCCCTTCGCAGAGGGAAGTAGAGGTTGTCATGCGCTTTTCATTTTCGGATGCCCAAGCTCTTAATGCAAAGAAATGTCATGTTATATTGCCCCTTATGATAGAAACCTTCATTATGCAGTCCGCCACTTTTATTACTTTGCCATCACAAGTTTGTACAACAGTTATTTTCCCTTACAATAAAAGATCAAACATATTTAGGAGCATTTTTTATTACTTTATGCACCGATGAAAACTTACTTGGAGGATCTTATTCAATCCATAGGTACGTATGATGGACACTCATGGCAAGATACTAGGTTTAAGGGTTTTTGGATGCACAAGTAGTATCTCTACTTAGTACAAATTTTTGGCTAGCAAAAGATCATAAGCAGACACCACATGTTGGAGGATCCATAACAATATAACTTCTATACAAACATACACAACCATAACTCATTACGATGTCTTCCTTGTCCAACTTCAACTAATTTTCTCAAGTTTGAAAATAATTAATGAGTATTCACAATCATAGAAGATGTCCAAGATAATACATTTGTATGTGGAAGTTATCTTCCTTATACTAATCATTCATGAATTGCTTGTATGACCAATTGATAACCCACAAGTATAGGGGATCGCAACAGCTTTCGAGGGTAGAGTATTCAACCCAAATTTATTGATTCGACACAAGGGGAGCCAAAGAATATTCTCAAGTATTAGCAGCTGAGTTGTCAATTCAACCACACCTGGAAACTTAGTATCTATAGCAAAGTGTTTAGTAGCAAAGTAATATGATAGTGATGGTAACAGTAACAAAAGAGTAACGAAAGCAAAGTAATGTTTTTGGTATTTTGTAGTGATTGTAACAATAGCAACGGGAAAGTAAATAAGCGTAAACCAGTATATGGAAAGCTCGTAGGCATCGGATCAATGATGGATAATTATGCCGGATGCGGTTCATCATGTAACAGTCATAACATAGGGTGACACAGAACTAGCTCAAATTCGTCAATGTAATGTAGGCATGTATTCCGAATATAGTCATACGTGCTTATGGAAAAGAACTTGCATGACATCTTTTGTCCTACCCTCCCATGGCAGCGGGGTCCTAATGGAAACTAAGGGATATTAAGGCCTCCTTTTAATAGAGAACCGGAACAAAGCATTAGCACATAGTGAATACATGAACTCCTCAAACTACGGTCATCACGGGTAAGTATCCCGATTATTGTCACTTCGGGGTTAACAGATCATAACACATAATAGGTGACTATAGACTTGCAATATAGGATCAAGAACACTCATATATTGATGAAAACATAATAGGTTCAGATCTGAAATCATGGCACTCGGGCCCTAGTGACAAGCATTAAGCATAGCAAAGTCATAGCAACATCAATCTCAGAACATAGTGGATACTAGGGATCAAACCCTAACAAAACTAACTCGATTACATGATAAATCTCATCCAACCCATCACCGCACAACAAGCCTACGATGGAATTACTCACGCACGGCGGTGAGCATCATGAAATTGGTGATGGAGGATGGTTGATGATGACGACGGTGACGAATCCCCCTCTCCGGAGCCCCGAACGGACTCCAGATCAGCCCTCCCGAGAGGTTTTAGGGCTTGGCGGCGGCTCCGTATCGTAAAACGCAATGAATTCTTCTCTCCTATTTTTTTCTCCCCGAAAGCAGTTATATTGAGTTGGAATTGGAGTCGGGAGGTCTCCAGGGGGCCCACGAGGTAGGGGGGCGCTCCCTAGGGGGAGCGCCCCCCACCCTCGTGGCAAGGGTGTGGGCCCCTAGTCTTCATCTTTGGCGAGGATTTTTTATTATTTATTGTGAGATATTCCGTGGAGTTTCAGGTCATTCCGACAACTTTTGTTTTCTGCACATAAAACAACATCATGGCAATTCTGCTGAAAACAACGTCAGTCCGGGTTAGTTCCATTCAAATCATACAAGTTAGAGTCCAAAACAAGGGCAAAAGTGTTTGGAAAAGTAGATACGACGGAGACGTATCAACTCCCCCAAGCTTAAACCCTTGCTTGTCCTCAAGAAATTCAGTTGACAAACTGAAAGAAATAAAGAATAACTTTTACAAACTTTGTTTGCTCTTGTTGTTATAAATATGTCAGGCTAGCATTCAAGTTTTCAGCAAAGATTATAACTAACCACATTTGCAATAATTCTCAGGTCTCATGATTACCCATATCAATAGCATAATCTACTAGCAAGCCATAATAATAAATCTCGGATGACAACACTTTCTCAAAACAATCATAATATGATATAACAAGATGGTATCTCGCTAGCCCTTTCTGAGACCGCAAAACATAAATGCAGAGCACCTTTAGAGATCAAGGACTGACTAGACATTGTAATTCATGGTAAAAGAGATCCAATCATAGTCACACCCAATATAAATTAACAGTGATGAATGCAAATGACAACTGCGCTCTCCAGCTAGTGCTTTTAATAAGAGGGTGATGACTCAACATAAAAGTAAATAGATAGGCCCTTCGCAGAGGGAAGCAGGGATTTGTAGAGGTGCCAGAGCTCGGTTTTGAAATAGAGGTGAATAATATTTTGAGCGGTATACTTTCATTGTCAACATAACAACCAAGAGATGGCGATATCTTCCATGCTACACACATTATAGGCGATTCCCAAACAGAATGGTAAAGTTTATACTCCCCCTCCACCAACAAACATCAATCCATGGCTTGCTCGAAACAACGAGTGCCTCCAACATACATCAGGTCCCAGGGGGAGTTTTGTTTTGCAATTATTTTGATTTAGTTTGCATAAAGCATGGGACTGGGCATCCCGGTGACCAGCCATTTTCTCATGAGTGAGGAGCGGAGTCCACTCCTCTTGAGAATAACCCGCCTAGCATGGAAGATACAGACATCCCTAGTTGATGCATGAGCTATTCGAGCATACAAAATAGGATGATTATTTGAAGGTTTAGAGTTTGGCACATACAAATTTACTTGGAATGGCAGGTAGATACCGCATATAGGAAGGTATAGTGGACTTATCTGGAATAACTTTGGGGTTTAAGGAATTGGATGCACAAGCAGTATTCCCGCTTAGTACAGGTGAAGGCTAGCAAAAGACTGGGAAGCGACCAACTAGAGAGCGACAACAGCCATGTACATGCATTAAAATTGATAAACATTGGATGTAAGCATGAGTAGGATATAATCCACCATGAACATAAATATCGTGAAGGCTATGTTGATTTGTTTCAACTACATGCGTGAACATGTGCCAAGTCAAGTCACTTAAATCATTCAGAGGAGGATACCACCCTATCATACCACATCATAACCATTTTAATAGCATGTTGGCACGCAAGGTAAACCATTATAACTCATAGCTAATCAAGCATGGCACAAGCAACTATGATCTCTAATTGTCATTGCGAACATGTTTATTCATAACAAGCTGAATCAAGAACGATGAACTCATCATATTTACAAAAACAAAAGAGGTTGAGTTCATACCAGCCTTTCTCATCAGTTAGTCCATCATATATCATCATAATTGCCTTTCACTTGCACGACCGAACGATGTGAATAATAATAAGAGTGCACGTGCATTGGACTAAGCTGGAATCTGCGAGCATTCAATGAACAAGAGAAGACAAAGCAATATGGGATCTTGGTTAAATCAACAATAAAGCATATAAGAGCCACTTCAACAATTTAATCATGGTCTTCTCCTACTGACCCCCAAAGAAAAGAAATAAAACTATTTACACGGGAAAGCTCCCAACAAGCAAAAGAAGAACAAGAAATATTTTTGGGTTTTCTTTTTAATTACTACTACAAGCATGGAAAGTAAATTAATTAAAAGATACAACTAATTTTTTTGGTTTTTTCTTAAGGTTTATTAAACACACAAGAAGAAAGCATAAAAGGAAATAAACTAGCATGGATGATACAATGAAAAAGTATGAGCACCGACATCTAGCAATGAGTGCGTGTGAACATAAATGTAATGTCGGTGAGAAATACGTACCCCCCCCCAAGCTTAGGCTTTTGGCCTAAGTTGGTCTATGGCCACGGCTGGCCTGGCTGATATCCATAATAATAGTTGTTGGGGTCGTACTGCAATGAGGAAGAAGAAGGCTCCGATTGCCACTGGCTGACAATCATCTCCGGATCCCACTAATAGTTAGACTGTCGTGAAGGATCAAATTGTGGTTCCGGTTCTGGCTCCTCGGCTGGTGCAGGGTTCCGGTAGGCGTGAATAGCCGTCAACGGAACAAGGTACGTGCCTACAGTCAAATCAAACAAAGAAGGAGCAGGCAAGGTAATAGTCTCAGGATGATGTTTATTAAAGAACAATTGATATTTAAGCTCTCCTGCCCTATTCTTAACAATAAAATGATGTGCCACCATACTTTTATAATCTAAATAAACACGAGGCAGCACTTTTTCTTCCTTCTCAGCATGCCTAATAGGTATGTTAAAATGTGCAGCTAGGCATGTAGCATAGATGCCTCCAAATATGGGACCCTTAGTACGGTTCATACTTAACCGTCTAGCAATAATGCCGCCCATACTAAAAGTGTTATCACTATATAAACGTTGGAGCAAAATAATAGTATCAGGGATACTAAGGTTTCCACAGTTTCCGCGACCAATTAAGCAACGACTAGCAAATAATGCAAAGTAACGTAAGACAGGAAAATGTATGCTAGTGATTCGTGCGTCGGAAACCTTCCTAGTTTCCCCTACAGTGATAGTATTAATAAATCCCTCCACATCATCACGATGTGGTTCTTTTGTCTTGCCCTCAAAAGGGACTAAACAAATCTGACAAAAATCATAAAGTGACATTTGCTTATGCTCATCATATAAATGAAACTCCACCGTAGGTGGTGAGTTCCTAGAATGAAAATGAAAGTTTTGCACAAAGGTATTTGTGAGTAAGAGATACTGATCACATTGGTCATGGAGGAAAGCGGTGAGGCCTGCATTATGAGCCAATTCATGAAAATCTTCATAAATCCCGGCTGCTCTCAAGAAATCCTCGGAAGGCCACTCACACGTCTGAACCTCCGCGGTGCGCAGCAAATTATACTTAGGCTTCAGTGACTTTTCCTTCGAGCTTTGGCTCGATGAGCCCCTCAATAATCTCCTCATCATTTTCTGAAAAATTCTGAAATTTTTAGTAACTTCAAAATAAAAGTAAACCAAACTCAATAATATTGATAGCAACCACTCCTACAAGTGCCTAGAACCTATATCATGCATCAAAACTACTTGGAACCATATAAATTTGACATGCAAGCTCAAGAACAGGGTCACCTAAGCAACAAAAACTTGCAATGAATAAAGCACTAGAACAAAAACTAATTGGACTAATGGAGGAGTCACATACCAAGGAACAATCTCCCCAAGCAGTTTTATGAGAGGTGCTTTGAGCAAGGAGATCGAAAATTACAGCAAAGAGGGCTGGAACTCGTGCTTGAGTTGGTTTTTCGTGTTTGTGGGAGGAAGAAGAAGAGGATGGGTGCAGGAATAAGTGGAGGAGGGCCACCATGGGCCCACGAGGTAGGGGGCGCGCCCTAGGGGGGTGGGCGCGCCCTCCACCCTCGTGGCAAGGTGGTTGGCCCCCCTGGTGTGTTCTTTGTTCCATAAATCCTCAAATATTCTAGAAAAAATCATATTTAATTTTCAGGGCATTTGGAGAACTTTTATTTTCGAGGTATTTTTATATTGCACGGATAATCAGATAACAGACAGAAGATTATCTATTTTTACTTTAATTCAACTAAATAACAGAAAGTATAGAGAGGGTACGGAAGGTTGTGCTTCTAGTTTCATCCATCTCATGTTCGTCAAAAGAAATCCACTAACAAGGTTGATCAAGTCTTGTTAACAAACTCATTCCGATTAACATGAAACCGGAGAAATTTCGAATAACACTAGGTTACCTCAATGGGGATATGCACATCCCCAATAATAAGTATATCATATTTCTTGTTGACAGTAGGAAGAGGAAATTCAAAACCTCCAAATATAATCGATGGAATTTTTCCGATAGAATTGATACTATGAAGTTGAGGTTGTTTCCTCGGAAAGTGAACCGTATGCTCATTACCATTAACATGAAAAGTGGCATTGCCTTTAGTGCAATCAATAACAGCCCCTGCAGTATTCAGAAAGGGTCTTCCAAGAATAATAGACATACTATCGTCCTCGGGAATATCAAGAATAACAAAGTCCGTTAAAATAGTAACATTTGCAACCACAACAGGCACATCCTCACAAATACCGACAGGTATAGCAGTTGATTTATCAGCCATTTGCAAAGATATTTCAGTAGGTGTCAGCTTATTCAAATCAAGTCTATGATATAAAGAGAGAGGCATAACACTAACACTGGCTCCAAGATCACATAAAGCAGATTTAACATAGTCTCTTTTAATGGAGCATGGTATAGTGGGTACTCCCGGATCTCCAAGTTTCTTTGGTATTCCACCCTTAAAAGTATAATTAGCAAGCATGGTGGAAATTTCAGCTTCTGGTATCTTTCTTTTATTTGTAACAATATCTTTCATGTACTTAGCATAAGGATTCATTTTGAGCATATCAGTCAATCGCATATGCAAAAAGATAGGTCTAATCATTTCAGCAAAGCGCTCAAAATCCTCATCATCCTTTTTCTTGGATGGTTTGGGAGGAAAAGGCATGGGTTTCTGAACCCTGTTGGGGATCGTAGCAGAAATTTAAAATTTTCTACGCATCACTAAGATCAATCTATGGAGTAATCTAGCAACGAGGGGAAGGAGAGTGCATCTACATACCCTTTTAGATCGCTAAGCGGAAGCGTTGCAAGAACGCGGATGAAGGAGTCATACTCGTAGCGATTCAGATCGCAATTGATTCCGATCTAAGCGCCGAACCACGGCGCCTCCGCATTCAACACACGTGCAGCCCGGTGACGTCTCCTGCGCCTTGATCTAGCAAGGGGAGAAGGAGAGTGTCGGTGTCAAAACCGGCGGATCTCGGGTAGGGGGTCCCGAACTGTGCGTCTAGGAAGATGGTAACAGGAGACCGGGGACACGATGTTTTTACCCAGGTTCGGGCCCTCTCGATGGAGATAAAACCCTACGTCCTGCTTGATTAATATTGATGATATGGGTAGTACAAGAGTAGATCTACCACGAGATCAGAGAGGCTAAACCCTAGAAGCTAGCCTATGGTATGATTGTATATTCATCCTACGGACTAAAACCCTCCAGTTTATGTAGACACTGGAGAGGGCTAGGGTTACACAGAGTCGGTTACAATGGTAGGAGATCTACATATCCGTATCGCCAAGCTTGCCTTCCACGCCAAGGAAAGTCCCTTCCGGACACGGGACGAAGTCTTCAATCTTGTATCTTCATAGTCCAGGAGTCCGGCCGAAGGTATAGTCCGGCTATCCGGACACCCCCTAATCCAGGACTCCCTCAGTAGCCCCTGAACCAGGCCTCAATGACGACGAGTCCGGCACGCAGATTGTCTTCGGCATTGCAAGGCGGGTTCCTCCTCCAAGTACTTCATAGAAGATTTTGAACACAAAGGTAGTGTCCGGCTCTGTAAAATAAGTTCCCACATATTGCCATAGAGAGAATAATATTTACACAAATCTAATCTGCTAATGTATTCCGCAGCGTGACATCATACCACGGCCAAGTCTTTATTCGAATCGTTTTACTATCCCACCTCAGCGCGTTTAGTGAGGCGGTTTCCTTGGCACGTCTTGTCAAAGCAGAGATCGTGTCCCCTTATTCCAGGATTCTCATCAATACGGCGTGGGTAACCCAACCGCACCATTGATTACGGCGCTGGGAAGATAAGCGAGTTTTACCAGGATGGTGGGGACGCATAGTCACGTTCGCCCATATAAGGGGATAAGGATCCACCTTTTCATCCATGCCTTCTTCCTCCTTTGCCTATCCATTTCCGCGCACTCGAGCTCCAGCGCCCAAGTCCGCACACCCCATCTCAACCTTCTCCAGCCATGTCCGGAGTGGGAGGCAAGTGGATGGTCTCCTCCATCACGGAGGGACACATAAAAAAACTGAGGAAGGCCGGATACTTGTCTAACGACATTGCGCACCGGCTTCCCAAAGAGGGGCAGCTTATCCCCACCCCTAGGCCCCATGAGAGGGTGGTGTTCCTCCCCCATTTCCTCCGTGGACTGGGCTTCCCTCTCCACCCATTTGTCCAGGGGCTCATGTTCTACTATGGCCTGGATTTCCACGATCTGGCCCCGAACTTTGTCCTCAACATCTCGGCGTTTATCGTCATGTGCGAGGCTTTCCTCTGCATCCGCCCCCATTTCGGCCTATGGCTCAAGACTTTCAATGTCAAGCCGAAGGTGGTGCGCGGCACCCAGGCGGAGTGCGGAGGCGCCATGGTGGGCAAGATGCCCAACGTCCTATGGCTCGAGGGCTCCTTCGTGGAGACCCTAAAGGGGTGGCAATCGGGGTGGTTTTACATCACCGAGCCGCGCGACCCTGAATGGGTTGCAGCCCCCGAGTTCCGATCCGGACCCCCTACGCGGCTCACCTCCTGGAAAGAGACGGGCCTGTTGTGGGGTAAAAAAGGAGAGCTGACCGGACTCCAAACACGCGTCCAAACCCTGATGGACAAGAAGCTCAAACTTGTCAACGTAGTCCAGGTTATGCTCATCCGCCGGATCCTCCCGTGTCAACAACGGGCTTTCAACCTGTGGGAGTTCGACCCGGCGCAGCACCGAACTCTGAGCAGGCTCTTCGACACGACGTACGAAGATGCCTGGAAGGTGCTTTTCAAGGGCGCCGAGGCCCCCGCATCCACTACCGAGGATCGCGGATTCAGCACGCAGTGTCACGCTAGCGCGGTAAGCTGTTTTTACCTTTTACAGGGTATTAGATTTTCATAGTTTGACTCCATGCGGGATCTAAGCTCCCTTACCTTTGACAGGATTGGGAGGAGACGTCTGGACAGATCAACTGTCCGGCTCCTTTGCTCGAAGGCCCAGCGGACGCTCGCTTGGCGAAGCTGCTGGCTCCGGCACCCTATGTGGTGCCGGAGAAGAAGGCCAAGAAGAAGGCCATGGGGACTCGAAAGAGTGCCCGGCACCTGGAGGTGTCGGATTCATCATCCGACGACTCCAAGACGCACTCCTCCCGTGAAGACGAGGAGGAGGAAGAAGAGACCTCTCCCCCTCCAGCGGGGGGAGGGAAGAAAAGGAAGGCCGCCCCAACTGGGGAGGCCGAAGGGTCCAAGAAGGGGAAGACCCTTCCTCCGGACTGCTCCACCAACGCCGACGATGGCGAAGAGGAGTGGCCGCACAGGGCCAAGCCCCTGGCGAGATCGTAAGTATTCGGACACCAGAGCAATTCATGGTGTTCCTTTCTTGCACAGCCCCTCCTTACGCCGAATATGACTATGTAGTCCGCCCAAGGCCGGGCTCGACGAGTCGTCGAGTGGCTCCCTGGATTCATCGCACGTGAATTCTCCTCCGCCCGCTACCTCCCCCCACCCTACGGACGACGCCGAGGTGCTGTCCCAATAGGTTCCAAGCCAGGAGGAGGTGGTCCTGGAGGCGCCGCAAGGCGACCTCCCGGACTCCAGGCGCAAAGGGGATAAAACCCCCAAGGGCTCCGGGTTTGGCCTTGAGCCGGACACCGCGCCGGAACCTTCAACGGTTCCGGACTCCGGTCGGCAGCCTCCTTCCAAGAGGAGAAAGCCTACCGAGCCGGTGACCTCCGTCCAACCGGAGGCACCGGACAATTTGCTGGAGGTGCTTAACGGCGCCTCCATCGATGAGGAGCACCGCACTATTATGAGTGCGGTGATCCAGAAGGTTCAGTCCGCCAAGAGCGGACTGACTGAAGCCTGTGCCAGCCTTCTAACAGGCTTTGAGGTAAGTAAAAGATATGTAAAAATATTACCGCATAGACAGTAGCCCCTGATGCTCTGTTCGACGTTCGGAAAGAAAAGCCGAATAGAGGATCCACTAACATTCGCAGGAGTCTAACATAATCAAGTCAATATGCGTATGCAGGCTTCGCTGCTGGCCTCCGCCGCACTGACTGCGGAGGTGGATACGCTGAAGCAAAACCTCGCGCGGTCCGAGAACGAGCTCGGCCATGCCAAGAGGCAACTTGAGGAGAAGGAAGGTAAGTAATACCTTGCGCAAGTATATAGAGAAGATGTGGTTGCAAAAAATGACAGGATCAACGTGCTATTATAGGGGCCACGACCGAGGTGGCAACCCTTAAGAAAGCGCTGTCCGAGGCCGAAAACAGAGCGGTCGCGGAGCGCACAGAGAGAGGGAAGCAGGAGGCGCGGGTGGAAGAGGTGCAGAAAGAGCTCCAGGCTCTCGTGAAAAAACACGAGAGTTTGGAGCTTGACTCAAAGACGCAAGCGTTCGAGCTTGCGGCAGCCCTCGAAAGCGCGAAGTCTGCCAAGGCCGAAGCCCAGAAAGCCCTCCAAGAAATTGAAGCGATGAAGAAGATAGCGGCGGGTAAGGCATTCCTTATGCAAAGCAAGCACGTGAAAGTGAATTACTTGTTACTTACCCGAGTCCGGAGCTCTCCAGGAGCATTCGCAGATTTGCCCTGCAGTGCGTCTGATGCCGCCGCCTACTACCGAGCCAAGGAGGGGAGCTCGACGGAGAAGGTGCTCTGGTCTCAGTATGCTGAGGCCGGACACCTGGTGCCTTTGAGTGACTAGCTGAAGCAAATGGTCGAGCTCCACAAGGTGGCCGAACAGGCCATAAAGGGCCTCATAGTTCGGCTTTGGCCTAGAGAGGCTCTACCTGGGAGCTACTTCGGGCTGGTGAGGCGGCTGGTGGATGCCTGTCCATGGCTTGAAGTAATCAAGCGCTCGTCTGCATCGAAGGTGCCCGTAGGGCGCTTGCCCATGCTAAAGTGCACTGGGGCAAGATGGATGCGGAGAAGCTGGTGAAGGACGGGCCGCCGCCGGGCAAGGAGCATCGCGTACTGGAAGCGTATTATGAGGGCGTCCTGAAGGGTGCCCGCCTTATAGTGGATGAATGCTCCAAAGATGTAATTTTTGAGTAAGCTCGCATTTGTGATCCTGTACGCTGAAAACTTGTTCATATGCGCTAAGCAACGCTTTTGAATTTAAAATATTACCTTCTGTGTGGCCGTTTATCAAATTTGAGAGATGGCGAGTCGTCGGCTTCTGCCCCCATGCCACGAGTGCTGGGGTGTTCGGGATAAACATGAGCGC
This sequence comes from Triticum urartu, assembly GCF_003073215.2. Classification (NCBI taxonomy): domain Eukaryota; kingdom Viridiplantae; phylum Streptophyta; class Magnoliopsida; order Poales; family Poaceae; genus Triticum; species Triticum urartu. Next base: position 420,162,086 of record NC_053028.1, read on the forward strand.
TCTTTTTCCCATTCTTGGGTCCTTCGAGGGAGGTTCTCAACACAACGAACAAGGCAATCGTACTATAATGCTTGAACACTCTCACTTAGCCATATAATTCTATAATTTTAAATTTCGGCGAAGCCCCTAGTGTTCGGAAGACCGAGTTCGGGGCGCTATCCACGCCTAGGCCGGACAAAGCTGACTCCTCGCTCTAAGCGGCATAAGTCTTTAGGGACTCAAAAACCTCTCGAACAGCGACCAGCTCTCGCCTCATCATGATGGTCAGTTTTAGCTTTCTCTACTGAGGTGCTTAGCCCAGCTCAACTGGGGCACAATAGCAGTAGTTCTCCTAGTGCTACCTTAGCCAATATAACGGAACGTAAGGTACCAAAACATAGGAGCCGGGCAAACCCAACTATTGACCCAAGACATGATTCGGAGCCGATGCATATAATGCTATAAGTTCGGGGTGCCGCACTTGTGAAAGTGTTCAGACTTCTCACACCGTATTGTGGGGTACTTAAGCCCCTGGCGTATTGGCCGTACCAAAGTGTACGGGTGCAACATGTCATTAATGAACATATATTCGTAAAAAAGAGTAATGCAATAATAAATGAAAGCTATGCATTGTTTATTTAAAAAGGCTGCGATCAAAGCAGAACGATACAAATGGTGCGATAAGAAAAAGATGGGACTATTTAACATGTCCTTTCCAGGGGCGAGCTGCGGAATGGTATGTGAAACAGGTATACTGCTCGTTATAGAGACCACCTTAGAGTTCCGTAGTGCGGCGTAGCTTTCTTCTCCCCTGGTTGTTGTATCGTTTGTGCGGCAATTGTACTGCCGGACAGGCCTTCCGAAGAGTGGAGTCCTGAAAGTAAGAGAAAATGAAGAAGTCGGCAGCCCCTAGTGCGGTTTAAGCCGTGTTTTGGGCGTGCCGTGATGGTGCCCCTCCCCCTTTGCCCATGGTATTTCCAGAGCGTAGTTATGTACGGCAACACTGGTTTCGCAAGTTCGCGAGGGCTGGGGTTGGGGCCGCATTGCTACGCTTGCTCAAAATGTGCCAGGTGGTCTTGTTGTAGGTTACTCCGGGCGCGCTTGACGGTGTCCAGACATTTAATGGCCGGACTGGAGAATTGCCTTGAGAGGCTGCTTTGTACTTCCGCTCCGATAGCCGTCGTATGCTCCTTCGTCCAGAGAGAGCGTTCGGTGTTTCCATTGACCGTGATGACTCCTCGAGGGCCTGGCATCTTGAGCTCGAGGTATGCATAGTGCGGCACCGCATTGAACTTGGCAAATGCGGTTCGCCCGAGCAGTGCGTGATAGCCACTGCGGAACGGGACTATGTCGAAGATTAACTCCTCGCTTCGGAAATTATCCGGAGATCCGAAGACCACTTCAAGTGTAACTGAGCCTGTGCAGTTGGCCTCTACACCTGGTATGATGCCTTTAAAGGTCGTTTTAGTGGGTTTAATCCTCGAGGGATTGATGCCCATTTTCCGTGCTGTATCCTGGTAAAGCAGGTTCAGGCTGCCGCCGCCGCCCATATGGACTCTAGTGAGGTGAAATCCGTCAATAATTGGGTCTAGAACCAATGCGGCGAATCCGCCATGATGGATGCTAGTGGGGTGGTCCCTTCGATCAAAACTGATCGGGCAGGAAGACCATGGGTTGAACTTTGGGGCGACTGGCTCCATCGCGTATACGTCCCTTAGCGCACACTTCCGCTCCCTCTTGGGGACGTGGGTTGCGTATATCATGTTCACCGTCCGCACTTGTGGGGGAAAACCTTTCTGTCCACTGTTGTTCGGCGGCCGGGGCTCCTCCTCGTCATCTCTATGCAGCCCCTTGTCCGTGCTTTTGGCATTTAACTTGCCTGCCTGCTTGAACACCCAACAATCCCTGTTGGTGTGATTGGCTGGTTTTTCGGGGGTGCCATGTATCTGGCATGAGCGGTCGAGTATTCGGTCCAAACTGGACGGGCCCGGAGTATTTCTTTTGAATGCCTTTTTCCGCTGACCGGGTTTAGAGCCTCTGAATCCGGCATTAACTGTCGTATCCTCAGCATTGTCGCCGTTAATGCGGCGCTTTTGCTTGTTGCGACGCGACCTGCCACTGCTGTCCTTGGTATCCGAATTACCAGGGCTCTTGGTCATGTTATTGTTGTGAGCTAGCCAGCTGTCTTCTCCCGCACAGAAGCGGGTCATAAGTGTCGTGAGGGCTTCCATAGATTTTGGCTTTTCCTATCCTAGGTGCCGTGCAAGCCAATCATTGCGGATGTTATGCTTGAAGGCTGCTAGGGCCTCTGCGTCCGGACATTCAATGATTTGATTTTTCTTGGTTAGGAACCGTGTCCAGAATTGTCTAGCCGATTCCTCTGGCTGCTGAATTATGTGGCTGAGGTCATCGGCGTCTGGTGGTCGCACACAAGTGCCCTGGAAATTGTCGAGGAATGCGGTTTCCAAGTCCTCCCAACAACCAATTGATTCTGCTGGCAAGCTATTAAGCCAATGCCGAGCTGGTCCTTTAAGCTTGTGTGGGAGGTATTTGATGGCGTGTAGGTCATCACCGCGGGCCATGTGGATATGAAGGAGATAGTCCTCGATCCATACTGCAGGATCTGTTGTGCCATTGTATGATTCGATGTTCACGGGTTTGAAACCCTCGGGGATTTTATGATCCATTACTTCATCTGTGAAGCATAGTGGGTGTGCGGCGCCTCTGTATTGGGCTATATCACGGCGCAGCTCAAACGAGCTTTGTCTACTGTGTTCGGCCCGGCCGGATTTACTGTATCCGGAGTGACGATTACAGTCTCGTACCGTGGGGCGCCCACGTGATCCGTAGATCGATCTTGTTTGCCTTGCCTTGTCCTCCAATATATCTCGCAGGTCTGGCGTGTTTTCCCGTGCCTTGGTATTTTTTGAGCGGCTCCGGGGTGCGGCTTGAGTGGAGGGCCAAGAGGCCTCTCTGTCGCGGCCACGGGGTGGCCGGTCGGCCGCATCATGCACTGGTGATGTAGGTTTAGGTGCTTCCTCCTCTAATCGGGGTAGCAACCTGCGCTTTGGGTAGCTCTTGGAGGGGCGTTCGAGTTATACTCTTTGGCCGCAAGGACTTCAGTCCATCTGTCGGCTAGCAAATCTTGATCAGCTCTAAGCTATTGCTGTTTTTTCTTGAGGCTGCTCGCCGTGGCCATAAGCCTACATTTGAAACACTCTTGTTCGACAGGATCCTCCGGCACGACAAATTCGTCATCGTCGAGGCTTGCCTCGTCTTTGGAGGGAGGCATATAATTATCGTCCTCGACCTCTCTGTCTGCCGCTCTCTCATGAGGGCTGGCTTCTCCATCCTCCTGTGCTGAATCTTGCTGGAGGTGGTTGTCTTCGGCACTGTCCGGGGTGTTATTATCTCCTGTGTCGGAATCACCGTTTTTTCTTTGACGGGATTTAGGGCGGCGCCGCAGACGCTGGCGCTTAGGATGCTTCTTGGAGGGGTCATCCTCCGCTGTTCCATCGCCATTGCCTTCTTTTGGGGTGTCCACCATGTATATATCATACGACGAGGTGGCTTTCCAGTGCCCTATAGGCACTGGTTCTTGATCGTCTCCTGCATCGGCGTCCATACCATCGATGTCTTCGGAGTCGAAGTCGAGCATGTCGGTTAAATCATCGACAGTGGCTACGAAGTGGGTGGTGGGTGGGCTTTGAATTTCTTCATCATCCGCATCCCAACCTTGCTGACCATAGTCCGGCCAAGGCTCTCCTGATAAAGAGAGAGACTTTAGTGAATTCAGAATATCGCCGAAGGGCGAGTGCTGAAAGATGTCCGCGGCGGTGAACTCCATGATCGGCGCCCAATCGGGTTCGATCGGTAGGGGCGCAGAGGGCTCGGAGTCTGGAGAGGAGTCCGGCTCCTTGGAGTCACGGGCTTCGCAGAGAATAGGGCTGGTGTTCGGCTTGATCGCCGTAGAGATTGCAGCCCCCGAGGCGGTGTCCAACCACCCATCCTTGATTGGCGCAGTTGGCTCCGAATTAAGGGTCGGAGCTGATGCGGGTGCGGCCTCCAGGGCACTGTTCGGCGGCAGAGCTAGATCATGCCCATCGTGACAGTGCGGTGCGCTCGGCTGCGGCTCGAATCTGTCGAAGATCAAATCTCCGCGGAGGTTGGCCGTGTAGCTCAAACTTCCAAATCTGACCTGATGGCCAGGGGCGTAGCTTTCGATCTGCTCCAGATGACCAAGCGAATTGGCCCGCAGTGCAAAGCCACCGAATACGAAGATCTGTCCGGGGAGAAAGGTCTCACCCTGGATCGCATCGCTGTTGATGATCGGAGAAGCCATCGGGCCTAAAAGTGACGACACAGAGGAACTCTCAATGAAATCACCAATGTCGGTGTCAAAACCGGCGGATCTCGGGTGGGGGGTCCCGAACTGTGCGTCTAGGCGGATGGTAAGAGGAGACCGGGGACACGATGTTTTTACCCAGGTTCGGGCCCTCTCGATGGAGGTAAAACACTACGTCCTGCTTGATTAATATTGATGATATGGGTAGTACAAGAGTAGATCTACCACGAGATCAGAGAGGCTAAACCCTAGAAGCTAGCCTATGGTATGATTGTATATTCGTCCTATGGACTAAAACCCTCTGGTTTATATAGACACCGAAGAGGGCTAGGGTTACACAGAGTCGGTTACAATGGTAGGAGATCTACATATCCGTATCGCCAAGCTTGCCTTCCACACCAAGGAAAGTCCCTTCCGGACACGGGACGAAGTCTTTAATCTTGTATCTTCATAGTCCAGGAGTCCGGCCGAAGGTATAGTCCGGCTATCCGGCCACCCCCTAATCCAGGAATCCCTCAGAGAGGTTGGGAAGACTCCGTCCAGCAGCAGCACGACGGCGTGGTGGTGGTGGAGGAGCGTGGAACTCCAGCAGGGCTTCGCCAAGCACTACGAGAGACGAGGAGGGAGAGAGGTAGGGCTGCGCCAACAGGTGAAGAACTTCGTGTGTTGGGCTGCCCCTTTGCCTCCAATATATATAGCGGGAGAGGGAGGGCTGTGCCCCCACCTAGGGTTTCCACCCTAGGGGTGGCGGCAGCCCCAATCCCCATCTGGGGTGGCGGCCAAGTGGGGGGAGAGGGAGGCGCACCAGGCATGGGCCTTAGGGCCCATCTGCCCTTAGGGTTTGCCCCCTCTTCTCTCTAGGCGCATGGGCCTTGGTGGGGAGGCGCCCCAGCCCACCTAGGGGCTGGTCCCTTCTCACACTTGACCCATGTATGCCTCCGGGGCCCGTGGACCCTCCCGGTGGACCCCCGGACCCCTCCGATGGTCCCGGTACACTACCGGTGATGCCCGGAACACTTCCGGTGGCCAAAACCATACTTCCTATATATCAATCTACCTCCGGACCATTCCGGAACTCCTCGTGACGTCCAGGATCTCATCTGGGACTCCGAACAACATTCGGTAACCGCGTACATACTTTCCCTATAACCCTAGCGTCATCGAACCTTAAGTGTGTAGACCCTACGGGTTCGGGAGTCATGCAGACATGGCCGAGACAACTCTCCGGTCAATAACCAACAGCAGGATCTGGACACCCATGTTGGCTCCCACATGCTCCACGATGATCTCATCGGATGAACCACGATGTCAAGGATTCAATCAATCCTGTATACAATTCCCTTTGTCTATCGGTACGATACTTGCCCGAGATTCGATCGTCGGTATCTCGATACCTTGTTCAATCTCGTTACCGGCAAGTCTCTTTACTCGTTCTGTAACACATCATCCCATGATCAACTCCTTGATCACATTGTGCACATTATGATGATGTCCTACCGAGTGGGCCCAGAGATACCTCTCCGTTTACACGGAGTGACAAATCCCAGTCTCGATTCGTGCCAACCCAACAGACACTTTTAGAGATACCCGTAGTGCACCTTTATAGCCACCCAGTTACGTTGTGATGTTTGGCACACCGAAAGCACTCCTACGGTATCCGGGAGTTGCACAATCTCATGGTCTAAGGAAATGATACTTGACATTAGAAAAGCTTTAGCATACGAACTACACGATCTTGTGCTAGGCTTAGGAATGGGTCTTGTCCATCACATCATTCTCCTAATGATGTGATCCCGTTATTAACGACATCCAATGCCAATGGTCAGGAAACCGTAACCATCTATTGATCAATGAGCTAGTCAACTAGAGGCTTACTAGGGACATGGTGTTGTCTATGTATCCACACATGCATCTGAGTTTCCTATCAATACAATTCTAGCATGGATAATAAGCGATTATCATGAACAATGAAATATAATATAATAATAACTAATTTATTATTGCCTCTAGGGCATATTTCCAACAGTCTCCCTGTCACAGCCCTAGAGTACCTGAGTGAAATTGTTGCATCTGCACTCATGCATTATGTCTAAAATTTCTGAAAGTTGAATTGAGGTTTGTTGAAACCCTCAGAAACCAGTTCAAAAATAATCAACATTAAAATGTCTTCAAAGAAGTCCAAGAAAATGTTCCTCTTAGTCTCTGAAAATATTGGCAAGAGGTAAAATTCAAACCAATGTTTTTGGTATCTCAGAAACATTTATTTTGGGCCTTTGAATTAATTCAATAACTATTTGCATTGGATATATATTCTTTATATAATTAATATATGTCCAATAATTCTGGAACATTTTATGTGGTTTTGGATATTTTAGTTCTAGCCACATAATTATTTTCAGGATTTCATAAAATGGTTTGGTGTTAAAACTAAACCCAAAACAATTACAGAAAAATAGAAAACAGAAACAATTTAGAAAACAGAGAAGAGAGAGAGAGCTTACCTAGGCCACTGCTGGCCCGACACTGTGCCAGCCCAGCCGATTGGCCAGTGCCAGTCACCCCCTACCTCGCGCCAGAAGGCAGGGGCGCGTGCTCGCCGCACGCCGGCCACCTCCTGCCTCCCTGCCTGCCTCCTCGTCGCTCTGGCCCTCCCTCGCGACGCCACGCATCCTCCGACCTCTCTCGCACTCTCCCTAGCCCTCATCCCCTCCTCTGTCTCTCTCTCACGCGCACGACCGAACGCGGCCGCCGCCGCCGACGAGAACCACCACGGCCACAGCTACCCCCTCGCCCCTCGGTTGTGCCCACGAGTTCCACGACGTCGTCCTCGACCCCCTCACCGAACCATGCCCCGCCGGAAGCCCTGCAGCGTCGCCTTCGAGCTCTTCTTCAACCTTCGGCCGCCGGCGACTTCGTCGTCGATTCGCCGGACCCCGTGCCTCCCCTGCCTCGCCAGCAGCACCAGAAGAACTGCGGTGAGCCTCTGCACCGTTTCCCCCATGCCCCGTTGCCTAATTTGCGCCCTAGCTAGCTCCACCACCCTGCCCGAAAGCTTGCTCGCCGCCGGCCATGTCGCCGCCGTGGCTAGAGCCCACAAACGTCGCGTCAGAGCATGTTTTCGTCCTCAGCGCATTCCCAGGAACCCAGAACACCTACCCACTCGTCCTCCCGTGCACCGTAGCACGCTGTCCATCTTCACCGAACTCCGGCCGCCGCGGAAGCGGACACCGCCGTCGATCTAGGTCGTCTCCGGCGACCCCGCTAGCACCAGCCGACGCGGACGAGGCTCAGGGTCCCAACGGTGCCATCCGCGCCTCGAACCATGGCCTGTGCTGCGATTCCGCGCATCGTCGCCGTCTCGGACCTCGCCGGCGGTTAGTCGCCGGCAGGTTTGACTGAGTTGACCCGGGGGGTTGACCCCGTCTGACCAGGGTTTGACCACCCTGGGTCACTGACGCGTGGGGCCAGCCCTGCTAATTAACCCAGGTTAGTGTTAATTTATTTAGTTAGTTTAATTAGCCTCTGACATGTGGGCCCAAGCCCCTAATTAGTTAACTCGAGATTAAGTAGAGCTAACCAATTTAGTTAACTAAACTAGACACTGACATGCGGGCCCCGCCCTACTAACAGCCTGGTTAGGGTTAGTTTAACACTAACTAACTTGGTTAGTTGACTGGGTCACTAACCAGTGGGTCCCACTGGTCAGGTTTGACCTGGCCGACCAGTTGACCCGCTGACATCACCCTTGCGCAATGCTGACGCTGTAAAGCTTTTCTGGGATTTTAAATAAATCAGAAATGATTTATTTATTTCAAAAAATAGCTAAAACTTCTAAAAATCATAGAAAATCAACCGTAGCTCCAAATGAAATAAATTATATATGAAAAATTATCAGAAAAATTCAAGGAATCCATTTGTGCCACTTTCATGCATGTTAGATCAACTTATACCTGCTGATCATGTCAAATCAATTAAATGGCATTTGAATTTCACATATGGAGTTTGAATTTGAACCTAGGGTTCAAACCAACTCCATTTAACATGTTGCTAGTTGCATTAGCTCAAAACATAGCATATTGACATGTCATGATCATGCATCATATTGTGCATTGCATTGATTGTGTTCTTTCTCTGTTGCCGGTGGTTGTCCCCTCTCGATAGACGTTGTACCGACGCTGTGATCGTTGACACTGATGAAGACCCAATGATATATTCAGAAGTGCCAGGCAAGCAAAACCCCCTTGTTCATTCCGATACAATCCCACTCTCTCGCTCCTGCTCTCTTTTACCGCATTAGGACAACAACGATTCAACTGTTACATGCTGCGGTAGTTGAACCCCTTTCCTCTGCATGACCTGTCATTGCCATCGTAAATAGTTGAAACCCACTAGCATGTGTAGGATCTGATTGAGCCATGTTGTGTTCTTGCCATGCCATGCCTGCTATTGCTTAGAGTTGTGTCAGGTCTGATTCATCGGGAATGAATTGGAGTGGTACGATATGTTCTGGTGCTGAGAGTTAAGCGTGTGAACATGATTTGGTAAAGGTAGCGGTGAGAGGCCATGTAGGAGTACATGGTGGGTTGTCTCACTGGAACCGTCCTTAAGAACTGAGTTTTGTGTAAGTTGTCCAATGACTAGTTACTACCACACATTGGGCTCCGGGCGCTCCAAGCTCTCTCGATTTATTAGCTAACTTGATCTCTGTCCAGGAGTTGCAAATAGTTTCTGGTGTTTGTAGGTATTGTTAGTAGTCTACCAAGTAGCACCCGACCAGGTGGGCTTGGGACAGGCTAGGCACAAGTGGCACGGTGTACCAAGCGTAGATCCATCCGGCGAGGTGGGCTTGGGAACCCTGCACACATCATTTGGGGCCGTGAGCGACACCCCGGCCGGATCTCCTTGCGGATGGAACCCGAATAGGTGATAAACCTGGACCAGAGTCTTGTGTGGTTAGTCAGGTCGTGGCCGACACCCTCGCCAGGCTTCCGCTTGAAGGTTGCCGAGATACATGACGTGTACATGGTGATAAGTGGTGAGAGCGTGTGTGAAGAAGTACACCCCTGCAGGGTTATCATGATCTATTCGAATAGCCGTGTCCTCGGTTATGGACTTCTTGGATGCTTACGTGGTACATAGACAACTTGAAGTGGATACTCTAAAATGCTCAAGACAAGTGTGAGTTCCATGGATGGCCTTCTCGTAGGAAGACGGGAATGAATCCATAGTAGTGTATTGACGTGGTGATTAGTGGACTCGTGTGCGCCACCTCAAAAGAGTTGCTTGTAGTTGTAGTTCAGGTTAGCCACTGAGTCAAAGCTGGCTTGCTGCAGTTAAACTCCACCACCCCCTTTGTTGATACCGATGCATATGTAGTTAGTTCTGATGTAAGTCTTGCTGAGTACAATTGTACTCACGTTTGCTTAACTTATGTTTTGCAGAGAGGTTTCAGTCTCACTAGTAGTTCCGCGTGGACTTCGACGTTTAGCTTGATACCTCAGCTACGATCTTGTGCCCTCGGCAGGATCTGGTAGATAGTCAGGCTTCTTAGCCTTTTTCATTTGTAGATGTCTATTCTCAGACATGTTAAGCTTCCGCATGTGCTTTGACTTGTATGCTATGATTGTTGGGTCATGAGACCCATGTTTGTAATATCTCGCTCCTCGGAGCCTAATGAATAAATACTTGAGTTGTAGAGTTATGTTGTGATGCCATGTTGTATTTACACATATCGAGCATATTGTGTGTATGATTGAAATGCTTGGTATGTGTGGGATCCGACAATCTAGTTGTTTATCCTTGGCAGCCTCTCTTATGGGGAAATGTAGTCTAGTGCTTCCATGAGCCATAGTAGTCCGCTACAGCCCGGTTCACCGGAGTCCTGTTAGCCCAGCACTACTGCTCAGGACACTTGACTGGCCGGCATGTGTTTCACTTCGTTCCTGTGTCTGTCCCTTTCGGGAAATGTCACGTGGTGACATCCGGAGTCCTGCCTAGCCTGCTATAGCCCGGGTTCCCGGAGTCCTGTTAACCTAGTGCTACAGCCCGGATTTACACGCTGCTGACCGACATGCTTGATGTGATTCATGTATGCCTGTCCCCATAGGTTAGTGCCGCTTTGGGTTCACGACTAGCCATGTCGGCCCGGGTTCTCTGTCATATGGATGCTAGCGACACTATCATATACGTGAGCCAAAAGACGCAAACGGTCCCGGGCCATGGTAAGGCGACACCCGTGGGAATACCGTGCGTGAGGCCGCAAAGTGATATGAGGTGTTACCGGCTAGATCGACGTGACTTGGAATCGGGGTCCCGACACTCCCACTTGCACTAGTCAATAATCTAGTTCACATTGCCATTTGATTAACACTCACAGGTCACATCGCCATGTGACCAACATCCAAAGAGTTTACTAGAGTCACTAATCTAGTTCACATCATTATGTGATTAATACTCAATGAGTTCTGGGTTTGATCATGTTATGCTTGTGAGAGAGGTTGTAGTCAACGGGTCTGCAATATTCAGACCCCTATGTATTTCACAAAACTTTATGTCATATCGTAGATGCTGCTACCACGTTCCACTTGGAGCTATTCCAAATTGTTGCTCCATTATACGTATCCGGTATCTCTACTCAGAGCTATCCGGATAGGTGTTAAGCTTGCATCGACGTAACTCTTTACGTCGAACTCTTCATCACCTCCATAACCGAGAAACATTTCCTTATTCCTCTAAGGATAATATTGACCGCTATCTGGTGATCCAGTCCTAGATCACCTTTGTACCCTCTTGCCAGACATGTGGCAAGGCACACATCTGGTGCGGTACTCAGCATGGCATACCGTATAGAGCCTATGACAAAAGCATAGGGGGTGACCTTCGTCCTTCCTCTTTCTTCTGCCGTGGTCAAGCTTTGAGTCTTACTCAACTTCACACCTTACAACTCAGGTAAGAACCCCTTCTTTGACTGATCTATTTTGAACTCCTTCAAAAACATGTCAAGGTGTGCGTTCTTTGAAAGTATCATTAGGCGTCTTGATCTATTTCTATAGATCTTGATGCCCAATATGTAAGCAGCTTTATCCAGGTCTTCCTTTGAAAATCACTCTTCAAACAATCGTTTATGCTTTCCAGAAATTCTACATTATTTCGGATCAACAATATGTCATCCACATATACTTATCAGAAATGTTGTAGTGCTCCCACTCACTTTCTTACAAATACAAGTTTCTAGCAAACATTGTATAAACCTAAAAGCTTTGATCACTCCATCAAAGCATATATTCTGACTCCGAGATGCTTGCTCTAGTCCATAGAAGGATCGCTAGAGCCAGCATACCTTTTAACATCCTTAGGATCGACAAAACCATTTATTGTATCACATACAACTTTTTCTTACGAAAACTGGTAAGAAAACTTGTTTTGACATCCATCTGTCAGATTTCATAATCGAAAAATACAGCTAATGCTAACATGATTCCGACGGACTTAAACATCTCTATGGGTGAGAAAATCTCATCGTAGTCAACTCCTTGAAGTTGTGAAAAGACTCTTTCCCACAAGTCGAGCTTCATAGACGGTAACATTACCACCCACGTCCGTCTTCTTCTTAAAGATCCATTTATCTCAATGGCTTGCCGATCATCGGGCAAGTCCACCAAAGTCCATACTTTGTTCTGATACATGGATCCTATCTCGGATTTCATGGCTTCTAACCATTTGTCGGAATACGGGCCCACCATCGCTTCTCCATAGCTCGTAGGTTCATTGTTGTCTAACAACATGATATCTAAGACAGGATTACCATACCACTCAGGAGTAGTACATATCCTTGTCGACCTATGAGGTTCGATAGCAACTTGATCCGAAGCTTCATGATCACTATCATTAACTTCCTCTTCAATAGACGTAGGCGCCACAGAAAACATCTTTCTGTGTTGCATCACTCTCTGGTTGAAATAAAGGTTCGACAACCTCATCAAGTTCTATCTTCCTCCCACTCAATTCTTTCGAGAGAAACTCCTTCTCGAGAAAGGACCCGTTCTTAGTGACAAACAATTTTCCCTCGGATCTGAGATAGAAGGTGTACCCAACTGTCACCTTTGGGTATCCTATGAATATGTGTTTGTCCGCTTTGGGTTCGAGCTTCTCCGGCTGAAGCCTTAAGCATCGCAGCCCCAAACATTAAGAAACGACAACTTTGGTTTCTTGCCAAAGAAATGTTCACACGATGTCGTCTCAACGGACTTAGATGGTGTCCTATCTAAAGTGAATGCAGCTATCTCTAATGCATAACCTCAAAATGAAACGGTAGATCGGTAAGAGACATCATAGATCGCACCATATCTCATAAGGTTCGATTATGATGTTTGGACACACCATAACCCAGTGGTGTTCCAGGTGGCTTCAACTGTGAAACAATTCCACAATGTCTTAAGTGATTGCCAAACTCATAACTCAGAAATTCTCATCGATCAGACCGTAGGAATTTGATCTTCTTGTTATGATGGTTCTTAACTTCACTCTGAAATCGCTTGAACTTTTCAAACGTTCCAGACTTGTGCTTCATTAAGTAAATATACCTATATCTACTCAAATCGTCAGTGAAGATGAGAAAATAGCGATATCCACCGCACACTTCAATTCTCATTGGATCACTCGCATCAACATGTATGATTTCCAACAAGTCACTTGCCCGTTTTATTTTACCTAAAAATGGGGTCTTAGTCATCCTGCCCATGAGGCATGGCTCGCATGTGTCAAGCGATTCAAAATCAAGTGACTCCAAACATCCATCGACATGGAGTTTCTTCATGCATCTTACGCCAATATGACCTAAGCGGCAGTGCCACAAGAAAGTGGTACTATCATTATTAACTCTACATCTTTTGGCGTGAACATGTGTATTACCACGACCGAGATTCAATGAACCATTCACATAGGGTGCATGACCATGAAAGGTATTATTCATGTAAACAGAATACCATTATTCTCTAACTTAAATGAATAACCGTATTGCAATGAACATGATCTAATCATATTCATGCTCAACGTAGACACCTGATAACATTTATCTAGGTTCAATACTAATCCCGAAGGCAGATGGAGCGTGCGATGGTGATCTCATCAACTTTGGAAACACTTCCAACACACATCGTCACCTCGCCCTTAGCCAGTCTCCGTTTAGTCCATAGCTTTTGCTTCAAGTCACCAATAATAGCAACTGAACCGGTATCCAATACCCAGGTGCTACCAGGAGTACTAGTGAGTACACATTAATAACACGTATATACTTTGTTGAAGTTGCCAGCCTTCTTATCTACCATGCATTTGGGGTAATTCCGCTACCAGTGACCGTTCCCCTTATGATAGAAGCACTTAGTCTCGGGTTTGGGTTCAACCTTGGGTTCCTTCACTTGAGCGGCAACTGGTTTGCCATCCATGAAGTTTCCCTTCTAGCCCTTGCCCTTCTTGAAACCAGTGGTCTTGTTAAACCATCAACACTTGATGCTCCTTCTTGATTTCTACCTTTTGCGGTCTTAAGCACCGCGAACAGCTCCGGGATCAACTCCATCCCTTGCATGTCATAGTTCATCATGAAGATCTAGTAGCTTAGTGATAGTGACTAGAGAACTCTATCAATCACCATCTTATCTGGAAGTTTAACTCCCACTTGATTTAAGTGATTGTAGCACCCAGACATTCTGAGCACATGCTCACTAGCTGAGCTATTCTCCTCCATCTTGTTGGCAAAAGAACTTGTCAGAGGTCTCATACCTCTCAACACGGGCATGAGCCTGAAATCCCAATTTCAGCTCTTGGAACATCTCATATGTCTTATGGCGTTCAAAACGTCATTGGAATCCTGATTCTAAACCGTAAAGTATGGTGCACTAAATTATCAAGTAGTCATCAGGATGTGTCTGTCAGGTGTTCACAACATCCACAGACGACGTTGTAGGGGTTTGCACATCGAGCGGTGCATCAAAGACGTAAGCCTTTTGTGTAGCAGTGAGGACACTCCTCGGACTACGGACCTAGTCTGCATCATTGCTTTCAATATCTTTCAACTTAGTCTTTCTCTAGGAACGTATTGAAACAGGGAGCTACAACGTGAGCTATTTATCTACAACATATTTGCAATGACAATTTAGACTATGTTCATGATAATTAAGTTCATCTAATCAAATTATCCAATGAACTCCCACTCAGATAGACATCCCTCTAGTCATCTAAGTGAAACATGATCCGAGTCAACTAGGCCGTGTCTGATCATCACGTGAGACGGACTAGTCAACATCAGTGAACATCTTCATGTTGATCGTATCTTCTATACGACTCATGCTCGACCTTTCGGTCTTCCGTGTTCCAAGGCCATGTCTGTACATGCTAGGTTCGTCAAGTCAACCTAAGTGTATTGCGTGTGTAAATCTGGCTTACACCCGTTGTGTTCGAACGTTAGAATCTATCACACCCGATCATCACGTGGTGCTTCGAAACAACGAACCTTCGCAACGGTGCACAGTTAGGGGGAACACTTTCTTGAAATTATTGCGAGGGATCATCTTATTTAAGCTACCGTCGTTCTAAGCAAATAAGATGTAAAACATGATAAACATCACATGCAATCAAATAGTGACATGATATGGCCAATATCATTTGCTCCTTTCGATCTCCATCTTCGGGGCTCCATGATCATTGTTGTCACCGGCATGACACCATGATCTCCATCATCATGATCTCCAGCATCGTGTCTTCTTGAAGTTGTCTCGTCATCTATTACTTCTACTACTATGTCTAACACTTTAGCAATAAAGTAAAGTAATTACATGGCGTTTATGTTGACACGCAGGTCATAAATAAATTAAGACAACTCCTATGGCTCCTGCCGGTTGTCATACTCATCGACATGCAAGTCGTGATTCCTATTACAAGAACATGATCAATCTCATACATCACATATATCATTCATCACATCCTTTTGGCCATATCACATCACAAGGCATATACTGCAAAAACAAGTTAGATGTCCTCTAATTGTTGTTGCAAAATTTTTACGTGGCTGCTATAGGTTTCTAGCAAGAACGTTTCTTACCTACGCCAAAACCACAACGTGATATGCCAATTTCTATTTACCCTTCATAAGGACCCTTTTCATCGAATCCGATCCGACTAGAGTGGGAGAGGCAGACACCCTCTAGCCACCTTATGCAACTAGTGCATGTCAGTCGGTGGAACCTGTCTCACGTAAGAGTACGTGTAAGATCGGTCCGGGCCGCTTCATCCCACGATGCCGCCGAATCAAGATAAGACTAGTAATGGCAAGTAAATTGACAAAATCGACGCCCACAACAACTTGTGTTCTACTCGTGCATAGAAACTACGCATAGACCTAGCTCCGATACCACTGTTGGGGATCGTAGCAGAAATTTAAAATTTTCTACGCATCACCAAGATCAATCTATGGAGTAATCTATCAACGAGGGGAAGGAGAGTGCATCTACATACCCTTGTAGATCGCTAAGCGGAAGCATTGCAAGAACGCGGATGGAGTCGTACTCGTAGCAATTCAGATCACGGTTGATTCCGATCTAAGCGCCGAACCACGGCGCCTCCGCGTTCAACACACGTGCAGCCCGGTGACGTCTCCTACGCCTTGATCCAGCAAGGGGAGAAGGAGAGGTTGGGAAGACTCCGTCCAGCAGCAGCACGACGGCGTGGTGGTGGTGGAGGAGCGCGGAACTCCAGTAGGGCTTCGCCAAGCACTACGAGAGAAGAGGAGGGAGAGAGGTAGGGCTGCGCCAACAGGGGAAGAACTTTGCGTGTTGGGCTGCCCCTTTGCCTCCACTATATATAGGGGGAGAGGGAGGTCTGCGCCCCCACCTAGGGTTTCCACCCTAGGGGTGGCGGCAGCCCCAATCCCCATCTGGGGTGGCGGCCAAGTGGGGGGGAGAGGGAGGCGCGCCAGGCATGGGCCTTAGGGCCCATCTGCCCTTAGGGTTTGCCCCCTCTTCTCTCTAGGCACATGGGCCTTGGTGGGGAGGCGCCCCAGCCCACCTAGGGGCTGGTCCCTTCTCACACTTGGCCCATTCATGCCTCCGGGGCCCGTGGCCCCTCCCGATGGACCCCCGGACCCCTTCGGTGGTCCCGGTACACTACCGGTGATGCCCGGAACACTTCCGGTGGCCAAAACCATACTTCCTATATATCACTATTTACCTTCGGACCATTCCGGAACTCCTCGTGACGTCCGGGATCTCATCCGGGACTCCGAACAACACTCGGTAACCGCGTACATACTTTCCCTATAACCCTAGCGTCATCGAACCGTAAGTGTGTAGACCCTACGGGTTCGGGAGTCAGGCAGACATGGCCGAGACAAATCTCTGGTCAATAACCAACAGCGGGATCTGGATACCCATCTTGGCTCCCACATGCTACACAATGATCTCATCGGATGAACCACGATGTCAAGGATACAATCAATCCCTTATACATTTCCCTTTGTCTATCGGTACGATACTTGCCCGAGATTCGATCGTCGGTATCTCGATACCTTGTTCAATCTCGTTACCGGCAAGTCTCTTTACTCGTTCCGTAACACATCATCTCGTGATCAACTCCTTGATCACATTGTGCACATTATGATAATGTCCTACCGAGTGGGCCCAGAGATACCTCTCCGTTTACATGGAGTGACAAATCCCAGTCTCGATTCGTGCCAACCCAACAGAAACTTTCAGAGATACCCGTAGTGCACCTTTATAGCCACCCAGTTACTTGTGACGTTTGGCACGCCCAAAGCACTCCTACGATATCCAGGAGTTGCACAATCTCATGGTCTAAGGAAATGATACTTGACATTAGAAAAGCTTTAGCATGCGAACTACATGATCTTGTGCTAGGCTTAGGATTGGGTCTTGTCCATCACATCATTCTCCTAATGATGTGATCCCGTTATCAACGACATCCAATGCCCATGGTCAAGAAACCGTAACCATCTATTGATCAACGAGCTAGTCAACTAGAGGCTTACTAGGGACATGGTGTTGTCTATGTATCCACACATGTATCTGAGTTTCCTATCAATACAATTCTAGCATGGATAATAAATGATTATCATGAACAACAAAATATAATATAATAATAACTAATATATTATTGCCTCTAGGGCATATTTCCAACAAACCCAAGGTTATCTTTCTTTACCATATTTCCTAGCAACAAAGTCTTTCTTATCATAACGTTGATTCTTTGATTGTGGGTTATCAAGATCAACAGCAGGTTCAATTTCTACATCATTATCATTACTAGGTTGAGCATTATTATGAACATCATCATTAACATTTTCATTAGGTTCATGTTCATTGCCAGATTGTGTTTCAGCATCAGACATAGAGATATCATTTGGATTATCAGGTGGTTCAGCAATAGGTTCACTAGAAGTTTGCAAAGTTCTATCATTTTTCTTTTTCTTCCTTTTAGAAGAACTAGGTGCATCAATATTATTTCTCTGAGATTCTTGCTCAATTCTCTTAGGGTGGCCTTCCGAATACAAAGGTTCCTGAGTCATTCTACCAGTTCTAGTAGCCACTTTAACAGCATAATCATTTTTCTTACTATTCATCTCATTGAGCAATTCTTTTTGAGCTTTAAGTACTTGTTCTACTTGAGTGGTAACCATAGAAGCATGTTTGCTAACAAGTTTAAGTTCACCTCTAATATTAGCCATATAATCACCCAAGTATTTAATCATATTAGCATCTTGTTTTAATTGTCTACCAAAATAAGCATTGAAGTCTTCTTGCTTAAACATAAAATTATCAAACTCATCCAAGCATTGACTAGCAATTTTAGTAGGAGGGATTTCAGCTTTATCATATCTATAGAGAGAATTTACCTTTACTACCTGTGTCGGGTTATCGGGGTCTGGAGGTTCTTCAGTAAATAAAGGATCAAGATCATATGTTTCTTCGACAGGCGGTAAATTAAGACCATGTATTTCTTCAATAGGAGGTAAATTCTTAACATCTTCTGCTTTAATACCTTTTTCTTTCATAGATTTCTTTGCCTCTTGCATATCTTCGGGACTGAGAAATAGGACACCTCTCTTCTTTGGAGTTGGTTTAGGAATAGGATCATTAATTGGAGCAGGAGCTGGCTCAGGAGGTGCCCGATTATTTTCATTTGTCAACATATTATTCAATAAGGTCTCTGCTTCATCCGGTGTTCTTTCCCTGAAAAGAGAACCAGCACAACTATCTATGTAATCTCTGGAAGCATCGGTTAGTCCATTATAAAAGATATCAAGTATTTCATTTTTCTTAAGAGGATGATCAGGCAAAGCATTAAGTAACTTGAGAAGCCTCCCCCAAGCTTGTGGGAGACTCTCTTCTTTAATTTGCACAAAGTTGTATATTTCCTTTAAAGCAGCTTGTTTCTTATGAGCAGCGAAATATTTAGCAGAGAAGTAGTAAATCATATCCTGGGGACTGCGCACACAACCAGGATCAAGAGAATTAAACCATATCTTAGCATCACCCTTTAATGAGAACGGAAATATTTTAAGGATATAAAAGTAGCGAGATCTCTCATCATTAGTGAACAAGGTGGCTATATCATTTAATTTAGTAAGATGTGCCACAACAGTTTCAGATTCATAGCCATGAAAAGGATCAGATTCAACCAAAGTAATTATATCACGATCAACAGAGAATTCATAATCCTTATCAGTAACACAGATAGGTGAAGTAGCAAAAGCAGGGTCAGATCTCATCCTAGCATTTAGAGATTGCTTATTCCATTTAGCTGTAGCGACCTGACCCGAATGGATCAAGTCTCTGTGCTTAAGTGTCATCCCTGGATCGGTATGCTGACACACACAGTACTCGAGGATTTATAACAGAGGTAAATCACATGTATAAGTAATGTAAAATACCATTACCTCAATCCAAAATAGCGGAAGTAACAAGGTTGTGGATTACCATCAACACCAACGGCAAAGTTGAGTGTAGAAATCGTAACCCTAACGTATCACTTACTCGTCGTAAGATAAACCTGCAACATGAGACGTTGCAACCACAAAGGGTCAGTACATTGAATGTACTGGAAAATTCACACCATAGAGAATGATGAACAATGGCTATCACTACATGCATATTTGGCTGGTGGAAAGGCTCTAAGGTTATAATGTTTTTGCGAAAAGCCAATTTTTCCCTACAGCAAAGGAATACATTTTAATTAACTATCATGGTGGTTGTTGAACATTGAGAATGGTTGACAGCATTCTCAATCCCAGTTAAGTAACATCATTAAACCCAACAACTTAATTTAAAGTAACATGATGAGATTCACATGATAATCCACGTACTAGATACTCAAAACGTCCATAACCGAGGACACGGCTAATCATGATTAGTTTATACACTCTGCAGAGGTTTGCGCACTTTTCCCCACAAGACTCGATCTCCTCCGTTGGATTTCTCGCACTACATGGTGTTTGAGAAACGGATGACCGAGACATAGTCTTTCAGAAGCATTTGCACCTTACGATGGGTAGACCGTACCAATTACAACCCCTACATCTGCTAGTCTACCACTGTAAGAGTTCACACGACTTAATCAACTATGGTAGAGCCCATAATAGCTTGTGGCTGCACACGGAAGTTTCTAGTATGAATAGTCTCATGATCCCTTTGAGCCTGGGTGGCGGTCCAAAAGAAAACAGGCAAGTCCTGGAATACCCAGGTGCCTCAATCCACCCAGATGTGTGTTTAAGTTGCCACCTTAGATAAACCATTAATTAACAATCTCACATCTGTCATGGATATCACTCACCCAATCCACGTCTACTAGCATAGCATGGCATAATAAGCAAACGTAAAAGTAACTCCCAAAGGTTTGATAATAAACAAGTAATAGGTACTACCTTAACTACTTCCCATCCCACAATTTAATTAGATCCTAATCATGCAATGTGTGAGGATTGATCTAATGCAACAAAATTGGGTAGTAGGAAAGGTATGATCAAAGTGTTACTTGCCTGCAAGTTGATGAAGATGATTCGCACTCAAAACTCTTGATAGCTCTACTCGTCACACTCTGGTCAATCTATCTTAATCAAGCAATAGTAACCACACATAAGCAATCACTCAAAAGATCAAAAACAACGAAGAAGACGATTCGAAAAACTTCAAAACCAAGCAAATAAATCTTGCAACATAAAACAATTTCTAACAGTACCAAAATTATGTGAATTTGGCCTTATTATAATGTTTAGGTCAAGAGCTTCGATTTGTAAAAAAATCAACTCAAACAGAGCTACAGAACTCAAGTTATGATCAAACGAAGTTTGAATTCAAATCCGATCTAATTCAAATTTTAAAATTTCCAAAAACATGTTTGGGTTGGATTATTGGATAGAGCAGATCATAATGAAGAAGTGGGCGTTGGTTTCGTGTGATTTGGATCAACGAGTAAAAAGTTGTGCTTGTTTGAAGAACAGGGACTATTCTGTAAATAAAGTACTCACATCTAGGTCCCTGGCCAAAATTACAGAAAAAGAAAAAAACTAAAAGGCGAACGTTCGTTTATAAGATCTAAACAGCGGACGTTCTCTATATAATTAAACCTAAACAAAACCGGTTTTAAACGAAAACTAAACTAAAAGAAAATCGGCGGACCGGGCGGTTTTACTCGGGTTATACCGGTTCGGGGTAAAAGTCCGGCGGCGGCGGCGGTTAACTCCGGCGGTCGGCGTGGCGAGACGGCGGCTCCGGCGCGGCAGCAGGCGACGGCGGATGCGGCGCGGGACGGCAGCGGCAGCGAGGCGAGTAGGCGGGGCGCGGTGCGGTGGCGGTGGTGCAGCGGCGGAGCGCAAGCGCCGGCAGCTTTCGGCGGCAGCGGCGGATTTGGCCGCGGCGGCGGCGATGCGAGATGCGGGCGAGGCGAGGCGGCGCGAACGGCGAGGAGGAGAGAGAGGGGGTCCGGGCGGCGCTATAAAAGGAGGGGAGGAGGCGGCCTTGGAGGAGGGGCGACGACGCCGTGGAGAGGCCGGACTCCGGCGAGTCCTGCTGAGGCACGCGAGGAGGAAGGCGGCAGCGCGCTGGCTGGGCTGGGCCGTGGCCTATTGGGCCGGCCCAGCTCGGCGGTGGAGGAGAGAAGTTTTTTTTAACATTATTTTCCAGACAACAAAAATAACAAAACCAAAATAAATAAAAATATTATATAGGCATATAATATATCAAAATTTTCAGAAAAATATTTTCTACACGGTGAACATTTTTATAACTTCAAATAAAATCCACACAAATTCAGATAAATCAAAGAGTGCCACTGGTCTATTAAAATCTAACAAAATCATTTAAAAAATACCAAAATGATTTCAAATTAATTTTTCTCCAATTTTCTGTTGTAGGGAATCATGTTACCCTATTTTCCATATATTTTATTTTTGGAGAAAAATAATTTGAATAAAACTCAAATAACTCCAAATTGTAAATAATTTCCAAAAGGACTTTGAATTTGATCCTTTTAAACTTCCAACTCATATTTCATATGTTTTGAAGAAGTCATTTTATCTTCTCTCATGAAAATCATTGAGTTGCTTGAAGTTTATGAATTTGAAATATTTTCAAACGAAATTCAAATCTTTTTCAAAACCCCTTTTCATTTATTTTAAATGGAAGAAGTCATGTCATCTTCTCTCTAGGGTTTTGTGTTGAAAAGAATTTGAATTCATGGAGATCACGAATGAAAGATGAAAGTTTGGGGAAGTCCTTTTATTCTCTCTCATTTAAATTTCAAAAAGTTTCGAATTTCACTCACTTTCAGTCAATCAATCAAACAGTCAATCAAATCTATCTATTTAATATAACATTCCAAAATTTAGAATTCTGGGATGTTACAAACCTACCACCCTTAAAATGAATCTCGTCCTCGAGATTCGGAGAGGCTAGCAAGAAATGGGTTAGGGTTTGGGGGTCTCCTCAAAATCCATCAATCATCACCGGGGTCTGGGGTGCTACCACCCTTAGAAGCATGGTTACGGTTCCATCAAAACTCATATACTTCATCCATATTGTTAACAGTGTCGGTCTTCTCAGATCGTAAGGATAATTCCTTCTTTGGGCTCTTCCGGTAGTGGCATAACCTTTTTCCTCAATTCTTTTGTATCCTTTCATCTTGGTAAGGTTATTCCAAAACTAGGTCTTCTTAGCTGACGGGTCTGGCGCCAAAACTAAACAACTATCGATATCTTATGGTGGTCAACAATTTATGGTTTCTCCTGCAGGAAATGGGTCTGGGTTGATCCTCACCGTATAACCTACGGTTGGCAAAGCTGCCTTGTACAAGGGAAAAAAATACATATACCATTCTAAGGCTTAAACAAGGTTTTGATCGTCGTCTCTTTACTATAGGTAAGTCACTCAGATTTACCATCCCATATAGCAAGGCGAATAATAAGAGTAAGTCAGTATGGTGATCAATCCATCCCGCACCCAAATCATTACCATGTATACAGTTTAGCGAATCTCGCATACTAACACTCAGTCATCCTCACAAGCATTGCAGAATTTCTCTTGTCGACGAACTAAGTTCGGACAATTCCATGGATTCTGCAAGCCAAACAAACATCTATCGTTCCTTCACAACTCTCAGGTTTTGCGTTAACTCCTATAAAATTGTCTGCCGATAACGTCGTATCTTCCTCCAGGGTTCTTCCTTCAGCAAGGATGTGCTTGCTTCTTGGCAGGTCCTGGGCCTGTGGGTTATGGCCCATCTTATTACTTGTAATCTTTGAACTCATCCTCGGGTAGCTGATCGTTATTCCAACATCCAACTTCCAGCTTCCAAGCGTACTTAAAATCCATCCAATTGTATTGTCTTTCTTCCTTCTATTGGCACCAAACTAAGACATGATTACTCAGACTCATCATGGAGTTTCCATTGATCCATATTTCTGACATCATACCTCCTTTATCTCCAATAGTAACTTATCTCTTCATCCTCGTGGAATATCCCACTTACCGAGATAAAAACTTATACTTATGCAATCCATATTCCACTTCGTGGAACATCATTATCCTTTCCAGGGTCAAGCGTCCTTACAGGGGAATATTGGCCATCTCTACATGGCACTTCTTCAACTGGGAAACGTGAAACACATCATGAACTCCTGACAGTCCTTCGGGTGACTCCAACTTGTTGGCCACTTCTCCCATACGCTCCAAAACTCGGTATGGTCCTACAAATCTCGGGGCTAACTGTCCCTTAACTCCAAATCGTTTAGCTCCTCGCAGAGGGGGCACACGAAGACATGCTCTGTCTCCAATTTTCATAGACTACCTCCTTGCGTTTTTGGGTCTGCATAACTCTTCTGTCTAGACTGAGCTACCTTCAGTCTATCTTGAATCAACATAACATTCTCTTCTGACTCCTTGATCACATTTGGTCCAAACAACTGACGGTCTCCAACTTCATCCCACACACTCTTGGGGTATCACACATATCGAGACAAAACTCGTATTCATTTTGTCCAAAATCCACTCAGTGGAGTATCCTTATCTTTTCCAGGGGTCAACGGTTCTTACAGGGTACTACCACCCTTAAAATGCACAAATCTTCCATAGACCATATTTCTCTTATCCTCAAAAATGGTCAAAATCCTTCTTCATAGAGTAACAACTCATGAAATCCCTATCAGTACCAATGATGCTAACTTTATTTATTCTCCAATGATTACAATCTCTCGCTCTTCCATTACATGTCTCAACTCAACACCTTGATACAAAAGAGTTGTTCTCACTTCTACTACTATACTTCTCACAGACTCAACTATTTATCACAAGTCTCCTTCTCTTTGGGACAATCTCTGGCAAAGTGCCCTGCTTCATTACAACGAAAACATATTACTTCTGACAAGTATCGAGGTTTCCTTTTTGGGCAATTGTTGAGGTAGTGCCCTGACTCCTTGCATCTGTAATAGGTGATATGACTCAGGTCCTTTCTGGACTTTTCCGTTCCAATCATGGATTCTATTTCTTGTGGGTCATACTCTACTTCCTCCGTCGGGAATTCTACTAGATCTCCATTCGAACAATTCTGGGAGATGTGTCCTTCTTCTCCACATGAATAGCATGACTTGGTGCAGGGTTTAATTGGTTCTTCTTTGGGTGTGTCCCCGACATCTTCCTTCATCACGGGTTCTTCTAAAATTTCCATAAGGGCTCCTTTCTTTACTTATTTCTTCTGCGGTGCGGTTCTTCGTATCATGGGGTAAATGTGACACTGAGAAGGATAGTGGGTAGTCCCTTCACACAAGAAACAAGTAATCTCCCTAGTTGGGCATTCTTCAACTCGGTGACTTCCTTCACAATTAGGGCATTCCTCCTTGTGTTCTTTATGGGTGTGTCCTATTTCTCCACAAATCTTGCATGCACAAGGTTTCCTCATATCCTTTCCATAAGGCTTCAACTTCTGGGACACAAGGTGAGATCTTTGCAGAGTCAACTTAAATTCTCTCCAAGTGGTTACTCCTTGCCATCCATTCATGGTTTGGTACATTCTCCACCAAGTAGAAGCACCTCTTTCAAAGCACTGAAAAGCATGCTGGGTCATATCCTTTTCGACTACAGGGTTATTCTTCATGTGATCCTCCATGTTTTGAATCCATCGGTCTGTCTCCAACTGACTCATCGGTCCAGAAAATACAAGCTCATCTTCATTCATCCTCTATTGGGTCCATGGGTTTGGGGTGAGATAAGAGAGATAGAGAGGGATACACACAATACAAACAAAAGTTTTGAAAAGACAGATTTTATTTGTGGCTGTCAGGAAAAACATCAAACAATTGACAGCTCACAAACATCGCATCTAACGTAGGTACATAACAGGGGTTTGGTCTTCTAAAGGTCAATAAATCTTCAACGTCGTCTAACTCTACGAGTCTTGTTCATGCCTCCAATGGCTTCTTCCGATCATGCTTGTCTTTCTCAAGTTCTTTTGCCAGATCAACTCTGTTGACGCGAAGTCTCTCGTGACGTCCTTTAATATTCTGGAGTTGCGTTCCAAACTTCTGGTTTCAACATTCTTCACATGAACCATGGTCATACTGTCCTTCAGTTCCTAACAAATCTCCGGTATCTCAAGGTTGTAGCTCCTCCAGCTTGGCTACTTTTAGCTTTTGGTTCCTGAGTTCTTCACGAAATGCTTCCTTGTCTAATACGGCTTCATGGAGCTCCACCTTAAACTTCTTGATGTACTACTCCAGATCCTGGTGATACACCGGCTAAGGTTAAAACTTCATCTTACTAATAGGTGCTCCATCAGCCTTCTCCATCAAATCCATTCTGAAGAAAGCATCAAGTCCTGGAATACCTAGGTGCCTCAATCCACCCAGATGTGTGTTTAAGTTGCCACCTTAGATAAACCATTAATTAACAATCTCACATCTGTCATGGATATCACTCACCCAATCCACGTCTACTAGCATAGCATGGCATAATAAGTAAACGTAGAAGTAACTCCCAAAGGTTTGATAATAAACAAGTAATAGGTACTACCTCAACTACTTCCCATCCCACAATTTAATTAGATCCTAATCATGCAATGTGTGAGGATTGATCTAATGCAATAAAACTGGGTAGTAGGAAAGGTATGATCAAAGTGTTACTTGCCTGCAAGTTGATGAAGATGATTCACACTCAAAACTCTTGATAGCTCTACTCGTCACACTCCGGTCAATCTATCATAATCAAGCAATAGTAACCACACATAAGCAATCACTCAAAAGATCAGAAAGAACGAAGAAGACGATTCGGAAAACTTCAAAACCAAGCAAATAACTCTTGCAACATAAAACAATTTGTAACAGTACCAAAATTATGTGAATTTGGCCTTATTAGAATGTTTAGGTCAAGAGCTTCGATTTGCAAAAAAAAAATGGAGCTACGGAACTCAAGTTATGATCAAACGAAGTTTGAATTCAAATCTAATCTAATTCAAATTTTAAACTTTTCAAAAACATGTTTGGGTTGGATTGTTGGATAGAGCAGATCATAACGAAGAAGTGGGCGTTGGTTTCGTTGGATTTGGATCAACGAGTAAAAAGTTGTGCTTGTTTGAAGAACAGGGACTATTATGTAAATAAAGTACTCACATCTAGGTCCCTGGCCAAAATTACAGAAAAAGAAAAGAACTAAAAGGCGAATGTTCGTTTATAAGATCTAAACAGCGGACATTCTCTATATAATTAAACCTAAACAAAACCGGTTTTAAACGAAAACTAAACTAAAAGAAAACCGGCGGACCGGGCGGTTTTACTCGGGTTATACCGGTTCGGGGTAAAAGTCCGGCGGCGGCGACGGTTAACTCCGGTGGTCGGCGTGGCGAGATGGCGGCTCCGGCGCGGCAGCAGGCGATGGTGGATGCGGTGCGGGACGGCAGCGGCAGCGGGCGAGCAGGCGGGGCGCGGCGCGGTGGCGGTGGTGCAGCGGCGGCGAGCGCAAGCGGCGGCGGCGTTCGGCGGCAGCGGCGGATTTGGCCGCGGCAGCGGCGATGCAAGATGCGGGCGAGGCGAGGCGGCGCGAACGGCGAGGAGGAGAGAGAGGGGGTCCGGGCGGCGCTAAAAAACTCCAAATTGTAAATAATTTCCAAAAGGACTTTGAATTTGATCCTTTTAAACTTCCAACTCATATTTCATATGTTTTGAAGAAGTCATTTTATCTTCTCTCATGAAAATCATTGAGTTGCTTGAAGTTTATGAATTTGAAATATTTTCAAACGAAATTCAAATCTTTTTCAAAACCCCTTTTCATTTATTTTAAATGGAAGAAGTCATGTCATCTTCTCTCTAGGGTTTTGTGTTGAAAAGAATTTGAATTCATGGAGATCACGAATGAAAGATGAAAGTTTGGGAAAGTCCTTTTATTCCCTCTCATTTAACTTCCAAAAAGTTTCAAATTTCACTCACTTTCAGTCAATCAATCAAACAGTCAATCAAATCTATCTATTTAATATAACATTCCAAAATTTAGAATTTTGGGATGTTACATTAGCTAATAACCTTTTGAGTTCATATCTATCTTTGCAAGCTAAAATAGCTAAAGAAGCTTCTTGATCAAATAAATAACCCTCAGGAATAACAAGTGATTCTTCATCATCATAATCAGATTCAATATTTTCAATCTCTCTATCCCTAGCAAGTCGTTCCTCGAGAAAATCACTAAGTGGCACAGTAGTATCAAGCATAGAAGTAGTTTCATCATAAGTATCATGTATAGCAGAAGTAGCATCATCAATAACATGCGACATATCAGAATGAATAGTAGAAGCAGGTTTAGGTGTCACAAGCTTACTCATAACAGAAGGTGAATCAAGTGCAGAGCTAGATGGCAGTTCCTTACCTCCCCTCGTAGTTGAGGGATAAATTGTTGTCTTAGCGTCTTTCAAATTCTTTATAGTGTCCAGCAAATATAAATCCCAAGTGACTCAAAGAATAGAGCTATGCTCCCCAGCAACGGCGCCAGAAATTAGTCTTGATAACCCACAAGTATAGGGGATCGCAACAACTTTCGAGGGTAGAGTATTCAACCCAAATTAATTGATTCGACACAAGGAGAGCCAAAGAATATTATCAAGTATTAGCAGCTGAGTTGTCAATTCAACCACACCTAGAAACTTAGTATCTGCAGCAAAGTGTTTAGTAGCAAAGTAATATGATAGTGATGGTAATGGTAACAAAAGAGTAACAAAAGCAAAGTAATGTTTTTGGTATCTTGTAGTGATTGTAACAATAGCAACGGGAAAGTAAATAAGCGTAAACCAGTATATGGAAAGCTCATAGGCATCGGATCAATGATGGATAATTATGCCGGATGCGGTTCATCATGTAACAGTCATAACATAGGGTGACACAGAACTAGCTCCAATTCATCAATGTAATGTAGGCATGTATTCCGAATATAGTCATACGTGCTTATGGAAAAGAACTTGCATGGCATCTTTTGTCCTACCCTCCCGTGGTAGCGGGGTCCTAATGGAAATTAAGGGATATTAAGGCCTCCTTTTAATAGAGAACCAGAACAAAGCATTAGCACATAGTGAATACATGAACTCCTCAAACTACGGTCATCAGTGGTAAGTATCCCGATTATTGTCACTTCGGGGTTAACGGATCATAACACATAATAGGTGACTATAGACTTGCAAGATAGGATCAAGAACTCTCATATATTGATGAAAACATAATAGGTTCAGATCTGAAATCATGGCACTCGGGCCCTAGTGACAAGAATTAAGCATAGCAAAGTCATAGCAACATCAATCTCAGAACATAGTGGATACTAGGGATCAAACCCTAACAAAACTAACTCGATTACATGATAAATCTCATCCAACCCATCACCGTCCAGCAAGCCTACGATGGAATTACTCACGCACGGCGGTGAGCATCATGAAATTGGTGATGGAGGATGGTTGATGATGACGAAGGTGACGAATCCCCCTCTCCGGAGCCCCGAACGGACTCCAGATCAGCCCTCCCGAGAGGTTTTAGGGCTTGGCGGCGGCTCCGTATTGTAAAACGCGATGAATTCTTCTCTCCTATTTTTTTTCTCCCCGAAAGCAGTTATATAGAGTTGGAGTTGGAGTCGGGAGGTCTCCAGGGGTCCCATGAGGTAGGGGGCGCGCCCTAGGGGGGGGGAGGGGCCCACCCTCGTGGCAAGGGTGTGGGCCCCCTGGTCTTCATCTTTGGCGATGATTTTTTATTATTTATTGTAAGATATTCTGTGGAGTTTCAGGTTACTCCGAGAACTTTTGTTTTCTACACATAAAACAACATCATGGCAATTCTGCTGAAAACAGCGTCAGTTCGGGTTAGTTCCATTCAAATCATACAAGTTAGAGTCCAAAACAAGGGCAAAAGTGTTTGGAAAAGTAGATACGACGGAGACGTATCACCAATATTGTGATTATCAAGCTTCAAAAGATTTCACTTTCTAAACCCAATGTGATGCTACTACTAGGCATGATATGAACATATAATTCCAACTTCATGATATTCAATTCATTCAACAATTACTCTTAGTATATACGTGAAGCACAAGAGTAGATGACAAACTACTCCAAAAAGATATAAGTGAAGATCAAGCGAGTAGTTAAGTAAATGGGTAGCTATTTGAGGACTCTCTCTCTCATTTTAAAAATTTAAGATCTAAGTATTTTATTAAAACAACAAGCACAACAAAATAAAATGACATTCTAAAAATAGCACACATCATGTGAAGAAGCAAAAACTTAGGCTCAACCGAGACTAACCGATAATTGTTGATGAAGAAAGGTGGGATGCCTACTAAGGCATCCCCAAGCTTAGATGCTTGAGACTTCTTGGAATATTATCTTGGAATTCCTTGGGAATCCCCAAGCTTGAGCTTTTGTGTCTCCTTAGTTCCCTTTATATCACGGTTTCCCTAAATCTCAGAAACTTCATCCACACAAAACTCAACAAGAACTCATGAGATAAGTTAGTATAAATCAATGCAAAACCTTACCATTCTCTCCTGTAGAAAATCACTAAAATTATTATTTAACATTGCATACTAAATGCCTATACATATTTAATACTCCTATCCCCAAATAGAATCATTAAACAAGCAAACAATGCAAACATAACAACAATCTGCCAAAATAGGATAGTCTGTAAAGGATGCAAGAAGAATCATAGTTATTTAACTCCAAAAATTCTGAAAATTTACCACACTGTAGGAATTTTTTCATACCTTATTGTGAAAAAAAATCAAAATTTATCACATTCTGACTTTTCTCAAGAATTCACGCACTAGCGTGGAACTTTCTGTTTTCAAACAGCCACATATAGACTTGCAAAATAAGCATGGTAAAGGCTATACTTGACATTTTTATTTAAATGAAAGATACAAAACATTATTATAAATAACAGCAAGCAAATCCTCACAAAATAAAATGATGCTCCAAGAAAACACATATCATGTGACGAATAAAAATATACCTCCAAGTGAGGTTATGAATAATGTTGGAGACGAAAGAGGGGATGCCTTCTGGGGCATCCCCGAGCTTAGTTGCTTGTATCTTCCTTGAATATTACCTTGGGATGCCTTGGGAATCACCAAGCTTAGGGTATTTTCACTCCTTATTATCCTCATATCGACATCTCACCCAAAACTTGAAAACTTCAACCACACAAAACTTAACGGAATATCGTGAGATAGGTTAGTATGATAAAGACAAATCACTCACTTTGGTACTGTCAAAGACAAGATCCATATTTTTTTCTCACACAATGCCTAATGTACCTTATAATTTCCACAATTTATATTGAGCAATATAAGCCATAGAAACTAGGAAACAAGCAAACTATGCATTGGAAACAGAATCTGTCAAAAACAAAACAGTCTGTAATTATCTGGACAATGACCATACTTATGTAAATCCAAAAATTCAAAAACAATTAGAACAACGTAGGAAATTTGTATATCAATCATATGTAAAAAGTTCATAATTTTATCATGCTCCAGTGAATTTAAACAATTATGTTACTGGAAGCAAAAATTTCTGTTTTTGTAGGGAATCAAGTCAACTATCATCCACACTATCCCAAAGGCTTTACTTGGCGCTTTATTGAAAAAAAAACTATAAAACATGATTACTACAATAGCTTAATAATCTTAATACACTAAAATAGTAGGTAAAAGTGTTGGGTTGTCTCCCAACAAGCGATT
Source organism: Triticum urartu (assembly GCF_003073215.2). NCBI lineage: Eukaryota > Viridiplantae > Streptophyta > Magnoliopsida > Poales > Poaceae > Triticum > Triticum urartu. The sequence goes on from NC_053028.1 coordinate 420,193,166, forward strand.
TCCTTTAATGCCTTTTTAGCTAGGCATGATGATTTAAATGATGCTCACATAAAAGTAAAGAATTGAAACATAATGGGAGCATCATGAAGCACATGACTAGCACATTCAAGTCTAACCCACTTACTATGCATAGGGATTTTGTGAGCAAACAATTTATGGGAGCAAGAATCAACTAGCATAGGAAGGCAAAACAAGCAATACTTCAAAACTTTCAACACAGAGAGGAAACTTGATATTATTGAGATATGTTCCTCTCTAATAATAATTTTAAGTAGCATCATGAATGAATTCAACAATATAACTATCACATAAATCATTCTTTTCATGATCTACAAGCATGGAAATTTTATTACTCTTCACATAAGCAAATTTATTCTCATGAATAGTGGTGGGAACAAACTCAACAAAATAACTAACATGTGATACTTGATTTACATAATCAATTTGAGCACTAAAATCATGATGACAAGTTTCATGGATATCATTATTCTTTATAGCATACATGTCATCACCATAATCATTATAGATAACAACCTTTTTATCATAGTCAATTGGAACCTCTTCCAAAATAGTGGATTCATCATTACATAAAGTCATGACCTCACCAAATCCACCTTTATAAACATAATCATCATAAATAGAGGCATGCTATCATCATAATAAATTTTCTCATCAAAACTTGGGGGACTAAAAATATCATCTTCATCAAACATAGCATCCCCAAGCTTATGGCTTTGCATATCATTAGCATGATGGATATTCAAAGAATTCATACTAGCAACATTGCAATCATGCTCATCATTTATGCCAAACATTTTATTGAATTCTTCTTCTATCAATTGAGCATAATTTTCTGATCCATCATTTTCAAGAAAGACATTATAAAGATGAACAATATGAGACCACCTCAATTCCATTTTTGGTAGTTTTCTTTTATAAACCAAACTAGTGATAAAACAAGAAACTAAAAGATTCAGTTGCAAGATCTAAAGATATAACTTCAAGCACTCACCTCCCCGGCAACGGTTCCAGAAAAGAGCTTGATGTCTACTATTCAACTTTATTCTTGTAGACTCGTGTTGGGCCTCCAAGCGCGGAGTTTTGTAGGACAATAGCAATTTTCCCTCAAGTGGATGACCTAAGGTTTATGAATCCGTGGGAGGTGTAGGATGAAGATAGTCTCTCTCAAACAACCCTGCAACCAAATTGCAAAGAGTATCTTGTGTCCCCAACACACCAAATACAATGGTAAATTGTATAGGTGCACTGGTTCGACGAAGAGATGATGATACAGGTGTAGTAATGATAGTAGATATTGATTTTTGTAATAGGAACAATAAAAAATAGCAAGGCAACAAGTAATAAAAGTGAGCACAAATGGTATTGCAATGCTTGAAAATGAGGCCCAGGGTCCGTAGTTTCGCTAGTTCAACAGTTCATTCCGTGAAAACACAACCAGCACAACTATCTAGGGAGTCCCTAGAAGCATCGGTTAGTCCATTATAGAAGATATCAAGTATTTCATTTTTCTTAAGTGGATGAGCATGCAAAGCATTAAGCAAGTGGAGAAGCCTCCCCCAAGCTTGTGGGAGACTCTCTTCTTCAATTTGCACAAAGTTAAATATTTCCTGTAAGGCAGCTTGTTTCTTATGAGCAGGAAAATATTTTTTAGAGAAGTAATAAATAATATCCTAGGGACTACGCACACAACCAGGAGCAAGAGTATTGTACCATATCTTAGCATCACCCTTTAATGAGAACAAAAATAATTTGAGAATATAATAGTAGCGAATTTTACCATCATGAGCAAAAAGGGTGGCTATATCATTTGATTTGGTAAGGTGTGCCACAACAGTTTCAGTTTCATAGCCATGGAAAGGATCAGATTCAACCAAAGTAATTAACTCTGGGTCGACAGAGAATTCATAATCCTTATCGTCAACAAAGATAGGTGAAGTAGCAAACTTAGGATCACATTTCATTCTAGCATTCAAAGATTTTTCTTTTAGTTTGCTTAATAATTTCTTAAGATCATCTCTATCATTGCAAGCAAGAAAATCTCTAGTTGTCTCCTCATCCATAACATAACCTTCAGGTATTTTAGGTAATTCATATCTAAGAGAGCTAGGCCTAGTACGTGTTTCAAGATTTTCAGTTTCAATAATTTCATCAGTTTCAACATTCTCAATATCTTTAGCTCTAGCAATTTGTTCATCAAGAAATTCACCTAGTGGCATATTATCATCAAGCAAGGTACTAGCATCATCATGAGTAGCATTCATAGAAGTAGCATCATCAATAACTTGCGACATATCAGGATTAATAGCATGTGGTGGTGTTGCAAGTCTACTCAAAATAGAAGGTGAATCAAGTGCAGAGTGTGATGGCAGTTCCTTACCTCCCCTCGTTCTAGAGGGAACAATCTTGGTTTTTGTATCCTTCAGATTCTTCATAGTGATAAATAGATAATAATCCCAAGTGACTCAACAAATATAGCTATGTTCCCCGGCAACGACGCCAGAAAAAGGTCTCGATAACCCACAAGTATAGGGGATCATAATAGTTTTCGAGGGTCGAGTATTCAACCCAAATTTATAGATTCGACACAAGGGGAGCCAAAGAATATTTGCAGGTATTAGCAGTTGAGTTGTCAATTCAACCACACCTGGAGATTAAATATCTGCAGCAAGGTGATCAACAACAAAGTAATATGATAGTTTTGATAGTAATAGTGACAACAATAGTAACGGTAACAGTGATAGCAATGATTTTGTAGCAGTTGTAACAGCAGTAGTAGTAGCAGTAGTGAAGGAAATATGACCTAGAGGCAATAATAAAGTTATTATTTATTTCCTTATTTCATGATAAATGTTTATTATTCATGCTAGAATTGTATTAACCGGAAACATAATACATGTGTGAATACATAGACAAACAGAGTGTCACTAGTATGCCTCTACTTGACTAGCTCGTTAATCAAAGATGGTTATGTTTCCTAACCATAGACAAAGGAGTTGTTATTTGATTAACGGGATCACATCATTAGTTGAATGATATGATTGACATGACCCATTCCATTAGCTTAGCACCCGATCGTTTAGTATGTTGCTATTGCTTTCTTCATGACTTATACATGTTCCTATGACTATGAGATTATGCAACTCCCGTTTGCCGGAGGAACACTTTGGGTGCTACCAAACGTCACAACGTAACTGGGTGATTATAAAGGAGCATTACAGGAGTCTCCAAAGGTAGATGTTGGGTTGGCATATTTCGAGATTAGGATTTGTCACTCCGATTGTCGGAGAGGTATCTCTGGGCCCTCTCGGTAATGCACATCACTTAAGCCTTGCAAGCATTGCAACTAATGAGTTAGTTGTGGGATGATGTATTATGGAACGAGTAAAGAGACTTGCTGGTAACGAGATTGAACTAGGTATTGGATACCGACGATCGAATCTCAGGCAAGTAACATACCGATGACAAAGGGAACGACGTATGTTGTTATGCGGTCTGACCGATAAAGATCTTCGTAGAATATGTAGGAGCCAATATGGGCATCCAGGTCCCGCTATTGGTTATTGACCGGAGACGTGTCTCGGTCATGTCTACATTGTTCTCGAACCCGTAGGGTCCGCACGCTTAAGGTTTCGATGACAGTTATATTATGAGTTTATGAGTTTTGATGTACCGAAGGAGTTCTGAGTCCCAGATGAGATCGGGGACATGACGAGGAGTCTCAAAATGGTCGAGACGTAAAGATTGATATATTGGAAGCCTATGTTTGGATATCGGAAGTGTTCCGGGTGAAATCGGGATTTTACCGGAGTACCGGGAGGTTACCGGAACCCCCCGGGAGCTATATGGGCCTTAGTGGGCTTTAGTGGAAAGGAGAAAGGGGCAGCACAAGGTGGCTGTGCGCCTCCCCCCTTCCCCTAGTCCTATTAGGACTAGGAGAGGTGGCTGGCCCCCTCTCTCTCTTTCCCCCCTCAAGTAGTCCTATTCCAACTAGGATTGGGGGGGGGATCCTACTCCCAGAGGGAGTAGGACTCTCCTGGCGCGCCCTATGTGGCCGGCCAGCCTCCCCCCTTTGGTTCTTTATATACTGAGGCAGAGGCACCCCAGAAACACACAAGTTGATCCACGTGATCTATTCCTTAGCCGTGTGCGGTGCCCCAGCCACCATAGTCCTCGATAATACTGTAGCGGAGTTTAAGCGAAGCCCTGCTGCTGTAGTACATCAAGATCGTCACCACGCCGTCGTGCTGACGGAACTCTTCCCTGACACTTTACTGGACCGGAGTCCGTGGATCGTCATCGAGCTGAACGTGTGCTCGAACTCGGAGGTGCCATAGTTTCGGTGCTTGATCGGTTGGATCGCGAAGACGTACGACTACTTCTTCTACGTTGTGTCAACGCTTCCGTGTGCGATCTACAAGGGTACGTAGATCATACTCTCCCCTCTCGTTGCTATGCATCACCATGATCTTGCGTGTGCGTAGGAAATTTTTGAAATTACTACGTTCCCCAACAGTGGTATCAGAGCCTAGGTTTTATGGTTTGATGTTATTTGCACGAGTAGAACACAAGTGAGTTGTGGGCGATATAAGTCATACTGCCTACCAGCATGTCATACTTTGGTTCGGCGGTATTGTTGGATGAAGCGGCCCGGACCGACATTACGCGTACGCTTACGCGAGACCGGTTCTCCCGACGTGCTTTGCACAAAGGTGGCTAGCGGGTGACAGTTTCTCCAACTTTAGTTGAACCGAGTGTGGCTACGCCCGGTCCTTGCGAAGGTTAAAACGGAGTCTATTTGACAAACTATCGTTGTGGTTTTGATGCGTAGGTGAGATTGGTTCTTACTTAAGCCCGTAGCAGCCACGTAAAACTTGCAACAACATAGTAGAGGATGTCTAACTTGTTTTTGCAGGGCATGTTGTGATGTGATATGGTCAAAACGTGATGAGATATAAGTTGTTGTGTGAGATGATCATGTTTTGATAAAGTTATTGGCAACTGGCAAAAGCCTTATAGTTGTATCTTTATTGCACAAGATGCAAGCGCCAAATAATTGCTCCCTGAGTATGCACCGTTGCGAAAGTTCTTCGTGCTGAGACACCACGTGATGATCGGGTGTGATAGGCTCTACGTTCAAATACAACGGGTGCAAAACAGTTGCACACGCGGAATACTTAGGTTATACTTGACGAGCCAAGCATATACAGATATGGCCTCGGAACACGGAGACCGAAAGGTCGAGCGTGAATCATATAGTAGATATGATCAACATAACGATGTTCACCATTGAAAACTACTACATCTCACGTGATGATCGGTTATGGTTTAGTTGATTTGGATCACGTGATCACTTAGAAGATTAGAGGGATGTCTATCTAAGTGGGAGTTCTTAAGTAATATGATTAATTGAACTTTAATTTATCATGAACTTAGTCCTGGTAGTATTTGCATATCTATGTTGTAGATCAATAGCTCGCGTTGTTGCTTTCATATGTTTATTCTGATATGTTCCTAGAGAAAATTGTGTTGAAAGATGTTAGTAGCAAAGATGCGGATTGGATCCGTGATCTGAGGTTTATCCTCATTGCTGCACAGAAGAATTATGTCCTTGATGCACCGCTAGGTGACAGACCTATTGCAGGAGCAGATACAAACATTATGAACGTTTGGCTAGCTCAATATGATGACTACTTGATAGTTTAAGTGCACCATGCTTAACGGCTTAGAATCGGGACTTCAAAGACGTTTTGAACGTCATGGACCATATGAGATGTTCCAGGAGTTGAAGTTAATATTTCAAGCAAATACCCGAGTTGAGAGATATGAAGTCTCCAACAAGTTCTATAGCTAAAAGATGGAGGAGAATCGCTCAACTAGTGAGCATGTGCTCAGATTGTCTGGGTACTACAATCGCTTGAATCAAGTGGGAGTTAATCTTCCAGATAAGATAGTGATTGACAGAATTCTCTAGTCACCATCACCAAGTTAGTAGAACTTCGTGATGAACTATAATATGCAAGGGATAACGGAAACAACTCCCAAGCTCTTCGTGATGCTGAAATCAACGAAGGTAGAAATCAAGAAAAACATCAAGTGTTGATGGTTGACAAGACCACTAGTTTCAAGAAAAGGGCAAAGGGAAGAAGGGGAACTTCAAGAAGAACGGCAAGCAAGTTGCTGCTCAAGTGAAGAAGCCCAAGTCTGGTCCTAAGCCTGAGACTAAGTGCTTCTACTGCAAAGGGACTGGTCACTGGAAGCGGAACTGCCCCAAGTATTTGGCGGATAAGAAGGATGGCAAAGTGAACAAAAGTATATTTGATATACATGTTATTGATGTGTACTTTACTAGTGTTTATAGCAACCCCTCAGTATTTGATACTGGATCAGTTGCTAAGAGTAGTAACTCGAAACAGGAGTTGCAAAATAATCAGAGACTAGTTAAGGGTGAAGTGACGATGCGTGTTGGAAGTAGTTCCAAGATTGATATGATCATCATCGCACACTCCCCTATACTTTCGGGATTAGTGTTGAACCTGAATAAGTGTTATTTGGTGTTTGCGTTGAGCATGAATATGATTTGATCATGTCTATTGTAATACGGTTATTCATTTAAGTAAGAGAATAAATTGTTGTTCTGTTTACATGAATAAAACCTTATATGGTTACACACCCAATGAAAATAGTTCGTTGGATCTCGATCGTAGTGATACACATAATCATAATATTGAAACCAAAAGATGCAAAGTTAATAATGATAGTGCAACTTATTTGTGGCACTGCCGTTTAGGTCATATTGGTGTAAAACGCATGAAGAAACTCCATGCTGATGGGATTTTGGAATCACTTGATTATGAATCACTTGATGATTGCGAACCATGCCTCATGGGCAAGATGACTAAGACTCCATTCTCCGGAGCAAGCAACTGACTTATTGGAAATAATACATACTGATGTATGCGGTCCGATGAGTGTTAAGGCTCACGGCAAGTATCGTTATTTTCCGAACTTCACAGATGATTTGAGCAGATATGGGTATATCTACTTGATGAAACAAAGGTCTGAAACATTTGAAAAGTTCAAAGAATTTCAGAGTGAAGTGGAGAATCATCGTAACAAAAATGAAAGTTTCTACGATATGATCGCAGAAGTAAAATATTTGAGTTACGAAGTTTGGTCTTCAATTAAAACAATGTGGAATAGTTTCACAAACTCATGCCACCTGGAACACCACAGCATAATGGTGTGTCCGAATGTCATAACCGTACTTTATTAGATATGGTGCGATCTATGATGTCTCTTACCGATCTACCACTGTCGTTTTGGGGTTATGCATTAAAGACAGCTGCATTCACGTTAAAAGGGCACCATCTAAGTCCGTTGAGACGACACAATCTGAACTGTGGTTTGGCAAGAAACCGAAGTTGTCGTTTCTTAAAGTTTGGGACTGCGATGCTTATGTGAAAAAGCTTCAACCTGATAAGCTCGAACCCAAATCGGAGAAATGTGTCTTCATAGGATATCCAAAGGAAACTATTGGATACACCTTCTATCACAGATCCGAAGGCAAGACTTTTGTTGCTAAATTTAGAAACTTTCTAGAGAAGGAGTTTCTCTCGAAAGAAGTGAGTGGGAGGAAAGTAGAACTTGACGAGGTAACTGTACCTGCTCCCTTACTGGAAAGTAGTACATCACAGAAAGCTGTTCCAGTGACACCTACACCAGTTAGTGAGGAAGCTAATGATGATGATCATGTAACTTCAGATCAAGTTACTACCGAATCTCGTAGGTAAACCAGAGTGAGATCCGCACCAGAGTGGTACGGTAATCCTGTTCTGGAAGTCATGTTACTTGACCATGACGAACTTGCGAACTATGAGGAAGCGATGATGAGCCCAGATTCCGCGAAATGGTTTGAGGCCATGAAATCTGAGATATGATCCATGTATGAGAACAAAGTATAGACTTTGATGGATTTGCCCAATGATCGGCAAGCCATATAAAATAAATGGATCTTCAAGAGGAAGACGGACGCTGATAGTAGTGTTACTATCTACAAAGCTAGAATTGTCGCAAAAGGTTTTCGACAAGTTCAAGGTGTTGACTACGATGAGAGTTTCTCACTCGTATCTATGCTTGAGTCTGTCCGAATCATGTTAGTAATTGCCGCATTTTATGAAATCTGGCAAATGGATAAACAAAACTGCATTCCTTAATGGATTTATTAAAGAAGAGTTGTATATGATGCAACCAGAAGGTTTTGTCAATCCAAAAGGTGCCAACAAAATGTGCAAACTCCAGCGATCCATCTGTGGACTGGTGCAAGCATCTCGGAGTTGGAATATACACTTTGATGAGTTGATCAAAGCATATAGTTTTATACAGACTTGCGGTGAAGCCTGTATTTTCAAGAAAGTGAGTGGGAGCACTACAGCATTTCTGATAAGTATATGTGAATGACATATTGTTGATTGGAAATAATGTAGAATTATTCTGGAAAGCATAAAGGAGTATTTGAAAGGAGTTTTCAAAGAAAGACTTCGGTGAAGCTGCTTACATATTGAGCTCCAAGATCTATAGAGATAGATCAAGACGCTTGATAAGTTTTTTCAATGAGTACATACCTTGACAAGATTTTGAAGTAGTTCAAAATGGAGCAGTCAAAGAAAGAGTTCTTGCCTGTATTACAAGGTGTGAAGTTGAGTAAGACTCAAAGCCCGACCACGGTAGAAGATAGAAAGAGAATAAAAGTCCTTCCCTATGCCTTGGCCATAGGTTCTATAAAGTATGTCATGCTGTATACCAGATCTATTGTGTACCCTGCACTGATTTGGCAAGGGAGTACAATAGTGATCTAGGAGTAGATCACTGGACAGCGGTCAGAATTATCCTTAGTGAAATAAGGATATGTTTCTCGATTATGGACGTGACAAAAAGGTTCGCCGTAAAGGGTTACGTCGATGCAAGTTTTGACACTGATCTGGATGACTCTAAGTCTCGATCTAGATACATATTGAAAGTGGGAGCAATTAGCTAGAGTAGCTCCGTGCAGAGCATTGTAGACATAGAAAATTGCAAAATACATAACGGATCTGAAAGTGAAAGACCGTTGACTAAGATTCTCTCACAAGCAAAATATGATCACACCTTAGTACTCTTTGGGTGTTAATCGCATAGTGATGTGAACTAGATTACCGAATCTAGTAAACCCTTTGGGTGTTAATCACATGATTATGTGAACTATCGATGTTAATCACATAGTGATGTGATCTAGATTATTGACTCTAGTGCAAGTGGGAGACTAAAGGAAATATGCCCTAGAGGCAATAATAAAGTTATTATTTATTTCCTTATTTCATGATAAATGTTTATTATTCATGCTAGAATTGTATTAACCGGAAACATAATACATGTGTGAATACATAGACAAACAGAGTGTCACTAGTATGCCTCTACTTGACTAGCTCGTTAATCAAAGATGGTTATGTTTCCTAACCATAGACAAAGGAGTTGTTATTTGATTAACGGGATCACATCATTAGTTGAATGATCTGATTGACATGACCCATTCCATTAGCTTAGCACCCAATCGTTTAGTATGTTGCTATTGCTTTCTTCATGACTTATACATGTTCCTATGACTATGAGATTATGCAACTCCCATTTGCCGGAGGAACACTTTGGGTGCTACCAAACGTCACAACGTAACTGGGTGATTATAAAGGAGCATTACAGGTGTCTCCAAAGGTAGATGTTGGGTTGGCGTATTTCGAGATTAGGATTTGTCACTCCGATTGTCGGAGAGGTATCTCTGGGCCCTCTCGGTAATGCACATCACTTAAGCCTTGCAAGCATTGCAACTAATGAGTTAGTTGCGGGATGATGTATTACGGAACGAGTAAAGAGACTTGCCGGTAACGAGATTGAACTAGGTATTGGATACCGACGATCGAATCTCGGGCAAGTAACATACCGATGACAAAGGGAACGACGTATGTTGTTATGCGGTCTGACCGATAAAGGTCTTCGTAGAATATGTAGGAGCCAATATGGGCATCCAGGTCCCGCTATTGGTTATTGACCGGAGACGTGTCTCGGTCATGTCTACATTGTTCTCGAACCCGTAGGGTCCGCACGCTTAAGGTTTCGATGACAGTTATATTATGAGTTTATGAGTTTTGATGTACCGAAGGAGTTCTGAGTCCCAGATGAGATCGGGGACATGACGAGGAGTCTCAAAATGGTCGAGACGTAAAGATTGATATATTGGAAGCCTATGTTTGGATATCGGAAGTGTTCCGGGTGAAATCGGGATTTTACCGGAGTACCGGGAGGTTACCGGAACCCCCCGGGAGCTATATGGGCCTTAGTGGGCTTTAGTGGAAAGGAGAAAGGGGCAGCACAAGGTGGCTGTGCGCCTCCCCCCTTCCCCTAGTCCTATTAGGACTAGGAGAGGTGGCCGGCCCCCTCTCTCTCTTTCCCCCCTCAAGGAGTCCTATTCCAACTAGGATTGGGGGGGGGGGAATCCTACTCCCAGAGGGACTAGGACTCTCCTGGCGCGCCCTATGTGGCCGGCCAGCCTCCCCCCTTTGGTCCTTTATATACTGAGGCAGAGGCACCCCAGAAACACACAAGTTGATCCACGTGATCTATTCCTTAGCCGTGTGCGGTGCCCTAGCCACCATAGTCCTCGATAATACTGTAGCGGAGTTTAGGCGAAGCCCTGCTGCTGTAGTACATCAAGATCGTCACCACGCCGTCGTGCTGACGGAACTCTTCCCCGACACTTTGCTGGATCGGAGTCCGGGGATCATCATCGAGCTGAACGTGTGCTCGAACTCGGAGGTGCCGTAGTTTCGGTGCTTGATCGGTTGGATCGCGAAGACGTACGACTACTTCTTCTACGTTGTGTCAACGCTTCCGTGTGCGATCTACAAGGGTACGTAGATCATACTCTCCCCTCTCGTTGCTATGCATCACCATGATCTTGCGTGTGCGTAGGAAATTTTTGAAATTACTACGTTCCCCAACAAGTAGTGGTAGTAGTGGTAGTGGTAGTGGTAGTGGTAGTGGTAGTGGTAGTGGTAGTGGTCGTGGTGGTGGTGGTGGTGGTGGTGGTAGTGGTAGTTGTGGTGGTGGTGGTGGTAGTGGTGGTGGTAGTGGTGGTGGTAGTGGTAGTAGTGGTAGTGGTAGTAGTGGTAGTGGTAGTAGTAGTAGTAGTAGTAGTAGTAGTAGTAGTAGTAGTAGTAGTAGTAGTAGTAGTAGTAGCAGTAGTAGCAGTAGTAGCAGTAGTAGCAGTAGCAGTAGCAGTAGTAGTAGTAGTTAGCAAGAACAATATGTAGGAAATTCGTAGGCATTGGATCGGTAGATTCATTGGATGATATTCGTCATATAACAGTCATAACCTAGGGCGATACAAAACTAGCTCCAGTTCATAAATATAATGTAGGCATGTGTTCCGTAAATAGTCATACGTACTTATGGAAAGAACTTGCATGACATCTTTTGTCCTACCCTTCCGTGGCAGCGGGGTCCATAAGGAAACTAAGGGATATTAAGGCCTCCTTTTAATAGAGAACCAGAACAAAGCATTAACACATAGTGAATACATGAACTCCTCAAACTACGGTCATCACCGGAAAGTATCCCGATTATTGTCACCCCGGGGTTTACAGATCATAACACGTAATAGGTGGATCTATAACATAGATATAATGGTGAAAATATAAACGGTTCAGATCTGAAATCATGGCACCCAGGCCTAAAGTGACAAGCATTAAGCATGGGAAAGTCATAACAACATCAATCTCAGAACATAATGGATACTAGGGATCAAGCCCTAACAAAACTAACTCGATTACATGATGGATCACATCCAACTCCTCACCGACCAGCGAGCCTACGAAGGAATTACTCACTCCCGGTGGGGAGCATCATGGAATTGGCGATGAAGGAGGTTGGTGATGAAAAATATCGAAGATCCCCCTCTCTGGAGCCCAAAACGGACTCCCTATTTGGCCTCCCGATGAAGAACAGGAGGTGGCGGCGGCTCCGTATTGTGAAACACGATGAAACTTCCTCCCTGATTTTTCTCTCCAACTAAGGGATTTTATAGAGTCGGGATCAGGGTCTGCGGGGCCACCAGGCGGGCACAACCCACCTGGGCGCGCCTGGAGGGGGGCGCCCTGGTGGGTTGTGCTCACCCAGGGGCCCCTGATACGTCTCCGTCGTATCTATAATTTTTGATTGTTCCATGCAATTATTCTACAACTTTCATATACTTTTGGCAACTTTTTATGCTAATTTTGGGACTAACATATTGATCCAGTGCCTAGTGCTAGTTCCTATTTGTTGCATGTTTTTTGTTTCGCAGAATATCCATATCAAACGGAGTCCAAACGGGATAAAAACTGACGGAGATTTTTTTGGAATATATATGATTTTTGGGAAGAAAAATCCACGCGAGACGGTGCCCGAGGTGGCCACGAGGCAGGGGGCGCGCCTGCCCCCCTGGGCGCACCCCTGACCCTCGTGGGCCACCATAAGGCGGTTGATGCCCTTCTTTCGCCGCAAGAAAGCTAATTTCCGGATAGAGATCGTGTCAAAATTTCAGCCCAATATAAGAAACGGTGAAAGGGTAGAATCTAAAAAACGCAGAGACAGAGAGACAGATCCAATCTCGGAGGGGCTCTCGCCCCTCCCATGCCATGGAGGCCATGGACCAGAGGGGAAACCCTTCTCCCATCTAGGTAGGAGGTCAAGGAAGAATAATAAGGAGGGGGCTCTCTCCCCCTCGCTTCCGGTGGCACCGGAGTGCTACCGGGGGCCATCATCATCACCGCGATCTACACCAACACCTCCGCCATCTTCAGCAACATATCCATCACCTTCCCCCCTCTATCTACAGCGGTCCACTCTCCCGTAACCCGCTGTACCCTCTACTTGAAACATGGTGCTTTATGCTTCATATTATTATCCAATGATGTGTCGCCATCATATGATGTCTGAGTAGATTTTCGTTGTCCTATCGGTGGTTGATGAATTGCTATGATTGATTTAATTTGCTTGTGGTTATGTTGCTGTCCTTTGGTGCCCATCATATGATTGTGCGCGTGGATCACACCCTAGGGTTAGTTGTATGTTGATAGGACTATGTATTGGAGGGCAAGAGTGACAGAAGCTTCAACCTAGCATAGAAATTGATGCATACGGGATTGAAGGGGGACCAATATATCTTAATGCTATGGTTGGGTTTTACCTTAATGAACGTTAGTAGTTGCGGATGCTTGCTAATTGTTCCAATCATAAGTGCATACAATTCCAAGTCAGGGATGACATGCTAGCAGTGGCCTCTCCCACATAATACTTGCTATCGGTCTAGTAAAGCAGTCAGTTGCTTAAGGGGCAATTTCACAACTCCTACCAACACTTTTCCACACTCCCTATATTTACTTTATTGTTTCTTTACTTAAATAGCCCCTACTTTTTATTTACGTACTCTTTATTATCTTGCAAACCTATCCAACAACACCTACAAAGTACTTCTAGTTTCATACTTGTTCTAGGTAAAGCGAACGTCAAGCATGCGTAGAGTTGTATCGGTGGTCGATAGAACTTGAGGGAATATTTTTTCTACCTTTAGCTCCTCGTTGGGTTTGACACTCTTACTTATCGAAAACTATTGCGATCCCCTATACTTGTGGGTTATCAAGACCTTTTTCTGGCGCCATTGCCGGGGTGCAATAGCGTGGGGTGAATATTCTCGTGTGTGCTTGTTTGCTTTATCACTAAGTAATTTTTATTTGCTGTTCTTAGTTGTTCTCTATCTTTAGTTATGGATATGGAGCACGAAATACCAAAAAAAATAGGTGTACTTGCTACTCATGGAGATGGGGAACCTCCTAAAACCCTCGATGCTGGTTATGTGAAAAATATTATGTACTACTTTAATAACCCTGAGAAAACCCCATTCAATTATGTAATGGGAGTAATGTTCGATCAACGTGAATACTTTAGGGATTACCGCTTGACACAAAAAGGGAAACTATTATGGGATCAAATTCATATATTGAATTGGTATGCTAGGCAACTATGCTTGAGATATGATTATACTTGTTGCTCTAAGATGAAGGCTCCACACCTTCCCTTTTTATGCGAATTTAATGATAATAGAACCTTAGCTTCTTGTGCTAGAGGTATATATGATTACTATGATGTGGAACAAATAGAAGAATTTGTTGCTTTTATGGGTGCTTATGAAATTGAATCTATGTTTAAAGAGTTTGAAGACTATGATGATTCGGTTTATAGACCTGAAAATTTAGCTATCCTTAAATATTTTTATGAGAATTATGAATACAATTATGATATTAATGCACTTATTGATAAAGTCTCCGCTGTCCAAGAAGAGACTAATATTTTGCAGGAGTCTATGGAAGAAGAAATTGATGAAACTGTGAGCTCATTGGATGAAAAAGATGAGGAGGAGAGTGAAGAACAAAAGGAGGAAGAGCGGATTAGCTACCCGTGCCCACCTTATAATGAGAGTAACTCTTCAACTCATACATTGTTTAATTTCCCTTTGTGCTTACCGGAGGATGATTGCTATGATGATTGTTATGATCTCGTTGGTTCTTTTGAAATATCCCTTTTTGATGATGCTTGCTATGCTTGTGGCCAAGATGCCAATATGAATTATGCTTATGAAGATGAACTTGCTATAGTTCCTTATGTTAAATCTGAAATTGTTGCTATTGCACCCACGCATGATAGTCCTATTATCTTTTTGAATTCTCCCGACTACACTATATCGGAGAAGTTTCCACTTATTAAGGATTATATTGATGGGTTGCCTTTTACCGTTCCACATGATGATTTTGATTAATATAATATGGATGTGCTTTCTGCTCCTACTTGCAATTATTATGAGAGAGGAACTATATCTCCACCTCTCTATGTTTCCAATATGATAAAATTGCAAGAAACTGTTTATACTATGCATTGGCCTTTACTTTGTGTGCATGAATTGTTTTTATGACATGCCGATGCATAGGAAGAGAGTTAGACTTCGTCATTACATGATATATGTTACCTTGTGCTCACCACTAAATTACAAATCATTGTTAATTAAAATTGGCTTTGATATACCTTGGGATCCGGGTGGATCCATTACTTGAGCACTATATGCCTAGCTTAATGGCTTTAAAGAAAGAGCTGCCAGGGAGACAACCCAGAAGTTTTAGAGAGTCATTTTTTTCTGTTGAGTGCTTTTATATATTTTAAAAACAACAAAAATAAAGAGGGGAACCCAAAACTTTTTCAAAAAGGTAAGCGAAAGTGAGAAAGACAAGCATTGTTGAAGTGGGAGCTAGCCTTGAACTTTGTTCATGCTCACAGAAAATTTGTGAATCTTGATTACAGAAAATTTTCAATAAAAATAATTATCCCCTTGTACAATTCCATTGTATTATAAAAATAATGAGCCAAGGTTTGCCTTTAGGATGTTTACATTTGCTTGATGGTTTGTACGGTGCAGGACAGAAACTTTGGCTGTAGTGCGCGATTTTACATTTTTTTGGAATGTCAAATGGTTCTGATTCTTTTTGCACTGTCTTACTATACAAATTGTTTATTTTTCCTAATTTTGGTAGAATTTTTCAAGTATCATAAGTATGGTGAATGTCCATATTATTACAGACTGTTCTGTTTTAGACAGATTCTGTTTTTGATGCATAGTTTGCTTGTTTTGATGAAACTATCAATTCATATCTGTGGATTAAGCCATGAAAAATTTATATTACAGTAGACACAATGCAAAAACAAAATATAAATTGGTTTTCAACAGTACTTAGAGTAGTGATTTGCTTTATTATACTAACGGATCTTACCGAGTTTTCTGTTGAAGTTTTGTGTGGATGAAGTGTTCGATGATCGAGAAGGTTTCGATGTGAGAAGAAGGAAGAGAGGAAAGAGATCAAGATTGGGGATGCCCGAGGCACCCCAAGTAAATATTAAAGGATACTCAAGCATCTAAGCTTGGGGATGCCCCGGAAGGCATCCCCTCTTTCTTCAACAAGTATCAGTATGTTTTCAGATTTGTTTCGTTCATGCGATATGTGCAATCTTGGAGCGTCTTTTGCATTTAGTTTTCATCTTTCTTTTATGCACCATGCTGGTATGAGATAGTTCTTGGTTGATTTATAGAATTCTCATTACACTTCACTTATATCTTTTGAGTATGGCTTTATAGAATGCTTCATGTGCTTCGCTTATATCATTTGAAGTTTGGATTGCCTGTTTCTCTTTACATAGAAAACCGCCATTTGTAGAATGCTCTTTTGCTTCACTTAGATTTGTTAGAGCACGGGCATATATTTTGTAGAAATAATTAAACTCTCTTGCTTCACTTATATCTATTTAGAGAGATGACAGGAATTGGTCATTCACATGGTTAGTCATAAAATCCTACATAAAACTTGTAGATCACTGAATATGATATGTTTGATTCCTTGCAATAGTTTTGCGATATAAAGATGGTGATATTAGAGTCATGCTAGTGGGTAGTTGTGGATTGTAGAAATGCTTGTGTTGAGGTTTGTGATTCCCGTAGCATGCACGTATGGTGAACCGTTATGTAACGAAGTCAGAGCATGATTTATTTATTGATTGTCTTCCTTATGAGTGGCGGTCGGGGACGAGCGATGGTCTTTTCCTACCAATCTATCCCCCTAGGAGCATGCGTGTAGTACTTTGTTTTGATGACTAATAGATTTTTGCAATAAGTATGTGAGTTCTTTATGACTAATGTTGAGTCCATGGATTATACACACTCTCACCCTTCCACCATTGCTAGCCTCTCTAGTATCGCGCAACTTTCGCCGGTACCTTAAACTCACCATATATCTTCCTCAAAACAGCCACCATACCTACCTATCATGGCATTTCCATAGCCATTCCGAGATATATTGCCATGCAACTTCCATCATCATCATATACATGACTTGAGCTTTCATTGTCATATTGCTTTGCATGATCGTAAGATAGCTAGCATGATGTTTTCATGGCTTGTCCGTTTTTTGATGTCATCGCTACGCTAGATCATTGCACATCCCGGTACAACGCCGGAGGCATCCATATGGAGTCATACTTTGTTCTAGACATTGAGTTGTAATATTGAGTTGTAAGTAAATAAAAGTGTGATGATCATCATTATTAGAGCATTGCCCCAGTGAGGAAAGGATGGTGGAGACTATGATTCCCCCATAAATCGGGATGAGACTCCAGACTTTACAAAAAAATAAAAGAGGCCAAAGCAGCCCAAATAAAAAAAGATGCCACAGAAGCCCACCAAAAAACAAAAAAAACAAAAGAAATGAGAGAAAAAGAGAGAAGGGGCAGTGCTACTATCCTTTTTCCACACTTGTGCTTCAAAGTAGCACCATGTTCTTCATATAGAGAGTCTCTTGAGTTATCATTTTCATATACTAGTGGGAATTTTCATTATAGAACTTGGCTTGTATATTCCGATGATGGGCTTCCTCAAATGCCCGAGGTCTTCATGAGAAAGCAAGTTGGATGCAAACCCACTTAGCTTTCAGTCTGAGCTTTCATACACTCATAGCTCTAGTGCATCCGTTGCATGGCAATCCCTACTCACTCACATTCATATCTATTGATGGGCATCTCCATAGCCCGTTGATACGCCTAGTTGATGTGAGACTATCTTCTCCTTTTTGTCTTCTCCACCATCATATTCTATTCCACCTATAGTGCTATGTCCATGGCTCACGCTCATGTATTGCGTGAAAGTTGAAAAGGTTTGAGAACGTCAAAAGTATGAAACAATTGCTTGGCTTGTCATCGGGGTTGTGCATGATGTGAATATTTTGTGTGGTGAAGATGGAGCATAGCCAGACTATATGATTTTGTAGGGATAACTTTATTTGGCCATGTTATTTTGAAAAGACATGATTGCTTTATTAGTAGGCTTGAAGTATTATTGTTTTTATGTCAAATGATAGAATATTTCTTTGAATCACTCGTATCTTAATATTCATGCCATGGCTAGATTACATGATCAAGATTATGCTAGGTAGCATTCCACATCAAAAATTATCTTTTTTATCATTTACCTACTCGAGGACGAGCAGGAATTAAGCTTGGGGATGCTGATACGTCTCCGCCGTATCTATAATTTTTGATTGTTCCACGCCAATATTCTACAACTTTCATATACTTTTGGCAACTTTTTATACTAATTTTGGGACTAACATATTGATCCAGTGCCTAGTGCCAGTTCCTGTTTGTTGCATGTTTTTTGTTTCGCAGCCCCCCTCTGGTGGTTCTTGGCTCCAGTATCTTTTATATATTCTGAAATAATTCTCCAAAAAGTTTCGTTCCATTCCGAGAACTTCTATTTCTACACAAAAATAACACCATGGTAGTTCTACTGAAAACAGTCTTAGGCCAGGTTAGTTTCATTCGAGTCATGCAAATTAGAGTCCCAAACAAAAGGAAAGTGTTAGTAAAAGTAGATACGACAGAGACATATCATTGCCCTGCGGGTGGGGTTGCGATGGGCTTGTCTGTTCAGCCTTGTTTGTGTATGGCCGGATGGTGGATGGTGGGTGTTGTCAGGGTTGATGCAACGGCTGTTATTGTTTTTGTCTGCTTGCGTGTGTGGGTTGTTGTTGGCCTTTTTTCGTGTGCTCGGCTGTTGGATGTTGTCGGCTCCTTGCATGCGCGGGTGGGTGTGTGAGGAGGACTGGATGCGTGCTCAAGCTTTTTGTCTAGCCGGTTGTTGGGCTCCCCTTGCCACATGCTTGTTCCGCGCTGGCGTGTCCACTCATCTGCTCGTTGTTCCTGGAGTTAATTGATATTTTGAGTTTGTTTCCTCTACAGTTACCTGGATGCCAAGGATGCTTGTTCGGTGGAGTAGATCTCGCTGGTGCACCTGGCTATTGTACGTTGATGGGGTATCTAGATGGTGGAGACTATTTTTTGTTTCATTTGTCAGGCTCTTTGTAATCCGTGGATGGACGATGATGTCTTCTACACACTTCTTTTCTTGAAGGCTTTGTTTGGCCTGGATAACCCACAAGTATAGGGATCGCTTATAGCCTTTTTCAACAAATAGGAGTGTCAAACCCAACGAGGAGCTAATGGTAGAACAAATATTCCCTCAAGTCCATCGACCACTGATACAACTCTAGCACACTTAACGTCCGTTTTCTGGCCCTTCACCGTTTCTTAAATTCCTGATACGTCTCCAATGTATCTATAATTTTTGATCATTCCATGCTATTATATTATATGTTTTGGATGTTTTATATGCATTAATATGCTATTTTACATTATTTTGGGACTAACCTATTAACCTAGAGCCCAGTGTCAGTTTCTGTTTTTTCCTTGTTTTTGAGCTTCGCAGAAAAGGAATACCAAACGGAGTCCAAATGGAATAAAACTTTCGCGATGATTTTTCTAGGACCAGAAGACACCCCAGAGACTTGGAGTTCAAGTCGGAAGAGCCACGAGGCAGCGACAAGGGGGGAGGGCGCGCTCAGGGGGGTAGGGCGCGCCCCCTACCTTGTGGGCCCTCGCTGACCCCCTAACCTAGATCTTCCTCCTATATATTCACATATATTCCCAAACCTCCAGAAGCATCCACGAAAACACTTTTCCACCGCGGCAACCTTCTGTTCCCGTGAGATCCCATCTTGGGGCCTTTTCTGTCATCCTGCCAGAGGGGGATTCGATCACGGAGGGCTTCTACATCAATTCTATTGCCCTTCCTATGAAGCGTGAGTAGTTTACCATAGACCTACAGGTCCATAGCTAGTAGCTAGATGGCTTCTTCTCTCTCTTTTATTCTCAATACCATGTTCTCCTCGATGTTCTTGGAGATCTATCCGATGTAATCTTCTTTTGTGCTGTGTTTGTCGAGATCCAATGAATTGTGGATTTATGACCAGCTTATCTATGAATATTATTTGACATACTTAAATATTGCTATGAAAACTATGCTCACAATGCCTATGTCAAAGAATTTGGAAGAAAATAATGATATGCATGAATGTATAGATAGTTATGATTCCGTTGATTTGATTGAAATATCCTTGATGAACACGATGCTTGCTATTCTTGTGGCCAAGATGCCAGTATTTATGGAGATGAATTTGCTATAGTTCCTTATGTTAAACATGAGATTATTGCTATTGCACCCATACTTGATAGTTCCTTGAATCAAAAGCATGATTGCAATGATGTTATTATAAATTCGATTAATGTCAATTGTGCTAATAATATGCAAAACTCTAAGATTGGGGATGCTAGTTTTTCTATGCCTGCTACTTATTGCAATGATCATGATTGGGGTGA
Source organism: Triticum urartu (assembly GCF_003073215.2). Classification (NCBI taxonomy): domain Eukaryota; kingdom Viridiplantae; phylum Streptophyta; class Magnoliopsida; order Poales; family Poaceae; genus Triticum; species Triticum urartu. Next base: position 420,213,560 of record NC_053028.1, read on the forward strand.
TAATGCTTCTTATGATCTTGAAAATTTATTTAAGCCCCGTGATGAATATGAGATTGATAATAATGTTTGCAATAATGTTGAAAGTGGGTATGGAAGAGTGTCAACTTTAGGTCCCACATATTTGGAGAATGTTCAATCTTAAGATTTTTTTTGATAAAAGTGGGTTTGGAGAGGTCATGGCTTTAGTTAATGTTGATCCCACTATTTTGGAAGAGTGTCAACTTGGCATGCATATGGATCGTGTTGAGAATATGTTATGTGATAGATATAGTATTGAATTTGATTATGACCCTACATATAATTATTATGAGAGAGGAAAATATGGTTTTAGAAATTTTCATGTTACTAAATTACCTCTCGTTATGTTGAGATTGCTATTGTTTCTTTCTTCTTCCTTGCATATGCTAGATCTTGCTTGTCTTGCTAATTTGTTTTCCTATATAATGCCTATGAATAGGAAGTATGTTAGACTTAGATGTGATTTTCATATACTACATGATGCTCTCTTCATGTTTCAATTGCTATCTTTCATGTGGGCATCATTAAAGTTATCGATGCGTAGCTTAAAGGCTTTAAAGAAAAGCGCTTGTTGGGAGACAACCCAATATTTTTATTTTTTGTTTTGCAATAAATAATTCATCTAGCCTCTGGTTAGATGTGTTTTTGTGTTTTAATTAGTGTTTGTGCCAAGTAATACCTTTGGGATGGCTTACAATGATAGTTGATTTGATCTTGCTGAAAAATAGAAATTTTTGCGCCCAGGAAAATAATTCTCTTTTTTAATAGAAGCATGATAAAATACTGATTCCTTTGCCAGAATATTAAGATAAAAATTTCCCAGGTTGTCCTAATTTTTCAAAAAAATTAGAGTTACAGAAGTATTCAAAATATTCAGATTACTACACACTGTTCAGTTTTTAACACATTTTGTTTTCTATGTGTTGTTTGCTTATTTTTATGAATCTATGGGTAGTATCGGGGGTATGAACCATGGAAAAGTTGGAATACAACAGATATTACACCAATATAAATAAAGAATGAGTTCACAACAGTACCAAAAGTGGTGACTTATTTTCTTATACTAACGGAGCTTATGAGATTTTCTGTTGAGTTTTGTATTGTGAAGTTTTCAAGTTTTTGGTAAGGATTTGATGGACTATGGAATAAGGAGTGGCAAGAGCATCAGCTTGGGGATGCCCAAGGCACCCTAAGGAATATTCAAGGACAACCAAGAGCCTAAGCTTGGGGATGCCCCGGAAGGCATCCCCACTTTCGTCTTCGTCTATCAGTAACTTTACTTGAGGCTTTATTTTTATTCACCACATGATATGTGTTTTGCTTGGAGCGTCTTGTATGATATGAGTCTTTACTTTTTAGTTTTCCACAATCATCCTTGCTATACACACCTTTTGAGAGGGACACACATGAATCATGATTTATTAGAATACTCTATGCGCTTCACTTATATCTTTTGAGCTAGGCAATTTTGCTCGAGTGCTTCACTTATATCTTTTTAGAGCATGGTGGCGGCTTTATTTTGTAGAAATTATTAAACTCTCATGCTTCACTTATATTATTTTGAGAGTCTCTAAACAGCATGGTAATTTTCTTTGGTTATAAATTTAGTCCTAATATGATAGACATCCAAGAGGGATATAATAAAAACTTTCATATAAAGTGCATTGAATACTATGAGAAAGTTTATTCCTTATGATTGTTTTGAGATATGAAGATGGTGATATTAGAGTCATGCTAGTGAGTAATTGTGAATTGTAGAAATATGTGTGTTAAGGTTTGTGATTCCCGTAGCATGCATGTATGGTGAACCGTTATGTAACGAAGTTGGAGCATGAGGTATTTTTGATTGTCTTCCTTATGAGTGGCGGTCGGGGACGAGCATGTTCTTTTCCTAACAATCTATCCCCCTAGGAGCATGCGCGTAGTACTTTGTTTCGATGACTAATAGATTTTTACAATAAGTATGTGAGTTCTTTATGACTAATGTTGAGTCCATGGATTATACACACTCTCACTCTTCCACCATTTCTAGCCTCTCTAGTGCCGCGCAACTTTCGCCGGTACCTTAAACTCACCATATATCTTCCTCAAAACAGCCACCATACCTACCTATCATGGCATTTCCATAGCCATTCCGAGATATATTGCCATGCAACTTTCCACCGTTCCGTTTTATTATGACACGCTCCATCATTGTCATATTGCTTTGCATGATCATGTAGTTGACATTGTATTTGTGGCAAAGCCACCTTTCATAATTCTTTCATACATGTCACTCTTGAGTCATTGCACATCCCGGTACACCGTCGGAGGCATTCATATAGAGTCATATTTTGTTCTAAGTATCAAGTTGTAATTTTTTTGAGTTGTAAGTAAATAAAAGTGTGACGATCTTCATTATTAGAGCATTGTCCCATGTGAGGAAAAAAATTAAAAGAGTCTAAAGAAGCCACCAAAAAAGAGAGAAAAGAGAGAAGGGGCAATGTTACTATCCGTTTTCCACACTTGTGCTTCAAAGTAGCACCATGATCTTCATGACAGAGAGTCTCCTATGTTGTCACTTTCATATAATAGTGGGAATTTTTCATTATAGAACTTGGCTTGTATATTCCAACGATGGGCTTCCTCAAATTGCCCTAGGTCTTCATAAGCAAGCAAGTTGGATGCACACACACTTCGTTTTCTTTTGAGCTTTCATAAAATTATAGCTCTAGTGCATCCGTTGCATGGCAATCCCTACTCACTCACATTGATATCTATTGATGTGCATCTCCATAGCCCGTTAATATGCCTAGTTGATGTGAGACTATCTCCTCTTTTGTAGCGACCAGACCTCAAACAGTCTGATCTCTGTGCTCCGGTGTCATCCCTGGATCAGTAATGCTGACACCACACAGTACTCGGAGGATTTATAGCAAAGTAGCAATCACACACTTATTACATCAAGTGTCTCAAAAGAGAACTTATTACAATAAATATGGCTTAAGGCCATCTAATTACGATAACAGCGGAAGGCTTGGAAGATAAGTGAGTCCATCAACTCCAACGGCATCACTGAGTATAGAACCACGACCTAAAAACTCCTTAATCGTTGTCTGAAAAGTCTGCAACATTAACGTTGCAGCCCGAAAACGGGTCAGCACATGGAATATGCTAGCAAGGTAACACATAGAGAGTAGTGGAATGCAACAGCTATACTATATGCATATTTGGCTGGTGGAAAGCTCTATGGTTACAGTTTTGCATAAAGCCAATTTTTCCCTACTTCAAAAGGAATAAATTTAATTACTATCATGGTGGTGGTTAAACATTGAGAATGGTTCACAGCATTCTCAATCCCAATTAAGCATCATCATTAACCCAACAACATTAATTTTAGAGTAACATGTTGAGATTCACATGATAATCCAGATACTAGATACTCAAGATGTCCATAACCGGGGACACAGCTAATCATGATTAGTTTGTTACCCTCTGCAGAGGTTTGCGCACTTTTCCCCACAAGACTCGATCGCCTCCGTTGGATTTCTCGCACTACATGGTGTTTGAGAAACGGATGACCGAGACACAGTCTTTCAGAAGCGCTAGCACCTTACGATGGATAGACCGGTACACCTACTTTCCCCTACATCTGCTAGTCTACCCTGTAAGAGTTCGCACGACTTAATCAACTATGCCAGAGCCCATAATGGCTTGTGGCTGCACACGGAAGTTTCTAGTTTGAAAAATCTCATGATCCCTTTGAGCCTGGGTGGCAGTCCAAAAGAAAACAGGCAGGTCCTGGAATACCCAGGTGCCTCAATCCACCCAGATGTGTGTTTAAGTTGCCACCTTAGATAAACCATTAATTATCAATCTCACATCTGTCATGGATTTCACTCACCCAATCCACGTCTACTAGCATAGCATGGCATAATAAGCAAACGTAGAAGTAACTCCCAAAGGTTTGATAATAAACAGGTAATAGGTACTACCTCATCTACTTCCCATCCCACAGTTTAATTAGATCCTAATCATGCAATGTGTGAAGATTGATCTAATGCAAAAAAAACTGGGTTGTAGAAAAGGTATGATCAAAGTGTTACTTGCCTTGCTGATGATCCGTGAAACCTAATGATTCGAAGTAACAGGCGGCGCACCCCGGGTACTCTATCGCAGGCAAACAAACAAGCATACAATAAGTACTCATCTAATGCACAGGTAAAACTCAAATAAGAGATCTAACCAGAAGGTTCAACTTAAGAACTCCGGTTGGCAAAAAGAATCAAATCGAACGAAGCAAAGAAAGTCAAACGGCGAAAGAAAACAACTTCCTTCTAGTAATCTGAACCTAAGTCAAATTTTACAGTAAAAAAAACTTGTTTAAGTTGATTATTCGGATAGAGGGTTTTGAGATGAAACTCCAGGCGCTTGAATCGCCTGATTCCGATAAACGAGCGAAAAGAAAAACTAAAACGAAAATCGGATCAGAAATCGCGATCAGAAAATAACCGCGGAAAAATCTGACGAAAAAGAAAAACAACGAACGGATATTTTTTAAAACGCACGGATTTCGAGGTGCGGCGAACCTCGGGCGACGCGCGGCTCCGGCGGATCGGCGGCGGGGCGGCGGCGGCGGCGGCTGGCGGCTGGCGGCTAGGGTTAGGGCGCGGCTAGGGTTTCGGGGCGGCTGGGCCTTCGGGCGGGCTTGCCCCGGCTTATAAAGGCCCCAGCCAGGCGGAGTCCTGGCCGAGTACGGCCCATAGTCGGTTCCGTTTTTTTTCGCTTGGAAGAAAAAAAATAAAAAGAAATACTAAACGGACTCCAAAAATCCTAAAATAAATTTTCCCGGGATTCTAAAATCAAGCCCGACAAAGTGAACATTTATTTGGGCCCTAAATGCAATTTTGAAAAACGCGCATTTTTCCTAATTCAAATAAAAACAAAAAAACTCGGAAATAAAACTATTTGATTTTTTTATTAAATCCTCAATATTTCTATATTTTTGGAAAGTCATTTTATTCCCTCTCTCATATTTTTGTAATAGAAATAATTGATGATAAAATAAATAAAATCAAATGATCCTATTCTCAAAATTTGAGAAAAAACTCAAATATGAATATAACGAAATCCCCAACTCTCTCCGTGGGTCCTTGAGTTGCTCAGAATTTTCTAGGATCAAAACCCAAAGCAAATAAAATATGATATGCATGATGATCTAATGTATAACATTCCAAATTGAAAATTTGGGATGTTACATCTTTTTGTCTTCTCCACAACCACCATATTATATTCCACCTATAGTGTTATGTCCATGGCTCACGCTCATGTATTGCGTGAAAGTTGAAAAGTTTCGAGAACATCAAAACTATGAAACAATTGCTTGGCTTGTTGATACGTCTCCAACATATCTATAATTTTTTATTGTTCCATGTTGTTATATTATCAATCTTGGATGTTTTATAATCATTTCATAGTCATTTTATATCATTTTTTTAGTACTAACCTATTGACATAGTGCAACTGCCAGTTACTGTTTTTCCCGTGTTTTTTACATCGCAAAAAATAAATATCAGACGGAGTCCAAATGCCACGAAACTGTACGGAGATTTTTTATGGGCCAGAAGGAACATGTTGGGCCCTGGTTGCACCTGGGGGGAGTCCCGAGGAGGGGACAACCCACCAGGGCGCACAGGAGGCCCAGGCGTGCCCTGGTGTGTTGTGCCCACCTGAGGTGCCCCCTGGACCACCTCTTTGCTCTATAAATACCCAAATTTTCCCAAAACCCTAGAGGAGTCAAAGAAATATTCATCCAGCCGCCGTAGAGTCCAGAACCACCAGATCCAATCTAAATACCATCTCGGATGGGGTTCACCACCTCCATTGGTGCCTCTATGATGATGCGTGAGTAGTTCTTTGTATACCTTCGGGTCCGTAGTTAGTAGCTAGATGGCTTCATCTCTCTCTTGATTCTCAATACAATGGTCTCTTGGAGATCCATATGATGTAACTCTTTTTTCGGTGTGTTTGTTGGGATCTGATGAACTTTGAGTTTATGATCATTCATATCTTTTTATATCCATGAAAGTTATTTGAGTTTCTTTGATCTCTTATATGCATGATCACTTATAGCCTCGTATTTCTTCTCCGATATTTGGGTTTTGTTTGGCCAACTTGATCTATTTATCTTGCAATGCGAAGAGGTGCCCGGTAGTGGGTTCGATCTTACGGTGCTTGATCCCAGTGACAGAAAGGAAACCGACATGTATGTATCGTTGCTACTGAGGATAAAAAGATGGGATCTATATCTACGCAATAGATAAACGGATCTTGTCTAAATCATGTCATCGTTCTTATTGCATTACTCTGTTTTTCCATGAACTTAATACACTAGATGCATGCTGGATAGCGGTCGATGTGTGGAGTAATAGTAGTAGATGTAGGCAGGAGTCGGTCTACTAATCTTGGACATGATGCCTATGTAATGATCATTGCCTGGATATCGTCATAATTATTTGAGGTTCTATCAATTACCCAACAGTAATTTGTTTACCCAGCGTTTGCTATATTTCTCGAGAGAAGCCACTAGTGAAACCTACGGCCCCCGGGTCTTCTTCCTCATATATTTGCTTCCGATCTACTTTTCCTTTGCATTTTTATTCATATGTATTAAACTAAAACTAAAAAATACTTCGCTGCACTTTATTTTATTTGCGATCTACTATTTCAATCTACTAAAATTTTTTGGCATCGTTACCCGAAAGGGATTGACAACCCATTTAACATGTCGGGTTGTGAGGTGTTGTTATTTGTGTGCAGGTGCTGTTTACGTTGTGTTGCTTGGTTCTCCTACTGGTTCGATATGCTGCATCATCCCTTCCTCTTTGGGGAAATACCAACTTAGTCCTAGCAGACAGGAGCTTTTCTGGCGCTATAGTCAGAGAGCAATCAAAAGGAATTTCTGGAGCTGTTACCGGGGAGGATCTTCTTCATATACCAGGTTCCTAATCACAAATCTCATCTCCTCGCAATTTACATTATTTCCCATTTGCCTCTCATTTTCCTCTCCCCCACTTCACAAAAATTTGCCGTTTTATTCGCCTCTCTTTCTCGTTCGTCGTTTTCTTGCCGGATCTGTTTTTGTGTGCACTCTTAATTGCGTAATCATGATGCCTCAAAAAAATATTATGATGTTCCTTACCCAAATATTTTTCTTGAAATTGAGAAAAGTACTAAGGAATATATGACTACACAATTTGAGCATAATAAATATTTTATTGAAGAACTTAAGGAGCACTCTGTTGTGCTTGATGCGATTACAAAACAGCTTGATGATGTCAGTAGAGAAGTTTGCAATCTCCGATCTAAGTATGCTTTTGCCAAAAGTTTGCTAGAAAAAATATCCGATGCACAAGCTACCTTAGTAAATCAAATGGCCGCTAAACCAATCTCACTAGAGGATAAAAGTGATGAAGATCTTAAAATGATTGGTGTTTCTTCTATTGATTCCTTGTTTAGTAAAGTTAATATTGATGAAAAAGGGACTAGAGAAGAGTCAACTTTAGGTAGAAGGCATCCCAATATTTCGGAGGGTGAAAATCTTGTTGAAAAAAATTGATGAAAGTGAGTTTGAAGAGGTCAAAACTTTAGCTAGTGATGTGCCCACTCTTTTGGATTACAAAGACTTTAATTGTGATAGTTGCTCTTTGATTGATTGTATTTCTTTGTTGCAATACATGATAAATTCACCCCATGCTTATGAACAAAATAAAGCTTTTACTAAACATATTGTTGATGCTATGATGAAAGCTCTTGAAGAAAAATTGGAATTAGAAGTTTCAATTCCTAGAAAATTTCATGATGAATGGGAACCTACTATCAAAGTCAAGATTAAAAATTATGAGTGTTTTGCTTTGTGTGACTTGGTGCTAGTGTTTCTACAATTCCGAAATCTTTATGTGATGTGCTTGGTCTTACCGATCTTGAATCATGCTCTTCAAATTTGCACTTGGTGTATGCTACTATTAAAAAGCCTATGGGAAGAATTAATGTAGCGATCTGACCTCAAATGGTCAAATCTCTGTGTATAAGTGTCATCCCTGGATCGGTAATGCTGACACAATAGTACTTGAAGGATTTATAACAGAGTTCAATCACACACTTATTACATCGAATATCTCAAAGAGAGTACTTATTACAATAATATGGCTGAAGGCCATCTAATGAAGATAATAGCAGAAGCTTCGAAGGTAAAATGAGTCCATCGACTCCAATGGCATAGCTGAGTGCATGACAACGACCTAGCGCACCTTACTCTTTGTCTAAAAACTCTGCAACATAATACGTTGCAGCCTGTGTAAGTCAGCACATGGAATATGCTGGCAAGATAACACTATAGAGCAATGAACAAGTAACAGCTACAACTATATGCATATATGGCTGGTGGAGGCTCTACGGTTATCATTTGCATAAAGCTAGTTTTCCCCTACAACAAAGGAATATACATTATTTAACTACAAAGTTTGTTGAAAACATTGAGAATGGTAACCCCATCTCAATCCCAATTAAAAAATAATCATCAAACCAACAAATTAATTAAATTAGAGTGATGAGATCAACATAGTAATTCAAGCACCGGATACTCAAGATGTCCATAACCGGGGACACGGCTAACCATGATTAGTTTATACACTCTGCAGAGGTTTGCGCACTTTTCCCCACAAGACTCGATCTCCTCCGTTGTATTTCTCGCACTGCAATGATGTTTGTGAAACGGATGACCGAGACACAGTCTTTTCGAAGAGGTCCCCTTAACCGATAGATAGGTCGATACACCTACAATCCCCTACATCTGCGAGCCCATCATGGAAAGGGTTCCCACAACTTACTCAACTATGCCAGAGCCCATAATGGCTTGTGGTTGCACACGGAAGTTTCCAACATGAATAACATAATGATCCCTTTGAGCCTGGGTGGCGAACCATAGGAAAAATCACACGGATACCCCGGGATTCTCCTTTGGAGAGCACTGGATTCCCCGGGTGCCCACAAACCAATCCACCCAGATGTGTGTTAAAGTAGCCACCTTAAGTTTAACCATTAATTAGAACTCTCACATCTGTCATGGATCACTCTAACCAAACCACGTCTACGAGCATAGCATAGTAAAGTATAATAAGCGTAACGTAGTAACTCCCAGGGTTTGAATATAAGGGCAATAGGTACTACCTCAACAACTACTTCCCGAAACCCACATGTTAACAAGTCCTAACCATGCAGTGTTTGAGGAGTGAGACTAATGCATAAAAACTGGGTAATAAGGGATATGATCAAAGTGTTACTTGCCTTGCTGACGATCTGAAAACCCTAGTGACTCGTAATAGCACGCTTCGCACTCCGGAAACGCAATCATGAACAAATAATAACATACATAAGCAATCAAGCATAAGATTCAAGGGTAAAACTCAAATGAAAAGATCCAAACTGAAAGGTCAACTGAAGAGCTTCGATTTGCAAAAAGAATCAACCGAATCGGAGCTATGAAACTCAAACTGCGGTCAAAAGAAGTTCGAATTCAAATCTGCTTGCAAACAAATTTTAAATTGTCAAAACCATGTTCAAGTTGGTTATCTAGAAAGAGGGGAACAAGACAAAGATTTTGGCGTTGGTTTCACTAGATTTGGACAAGCGAGCAAAAAGTTGCGAGGGTTTGAAGATCAGGGGCTAATCTGCGATAAAAATAATCGTGGATAGGTCCCTGGCCGAAAATAAAATGAAAAGAAAAACCCAACGAACGAACGTTCTCTATCAGGAACAAACAGACGAATAAGTCCGCTAACAGTGATGTTCGAGTGAACGTTCGCTAATTAGTGAAACCGAAAAAACGACAAAACCGATCTAACGAAAACCAAAAAAACCGGGGCGTCGGTTCGACGGTCTTTACCGGTTCTTAAAAAACCAGCGGGTCGACGGCGGTGGGATCCAGCGAGTCCAGCGAGGCGGCGTCGACGGTGGCTCGCTGTGGTGGGGCGAGGCAAGCGGGCGGCAGCGCGGCAGCGCGAGCGGGTAGCGGCGGCAGGTGGCGACGGCTGCGGCGGTGGGATGGGGTGAGGAAGGAGGCGGCGGGGGCGACGCCTTATAAAGGCCCGAGGGGGGGTTCCTTGCAGGAGGGGGCGCGTATCCGGCCGGGACACGACGGCGGCGGCGAGACTCGAGTCGGAGCAGGAGGCGGCGCGGCTGGTGCGCCGGCCTGCTCGGCTAGGCTTCGGCCCGGTCGGGCGGGAAAATATTTTTTTAATACAATTTCGCCCAAAGAAAAATCCTAATAAAATATAAAAGAAATTCTAAAAATACCAGAAACAATTTTCACCATCTAAACCTATTATTTAGAACAAAGTGAACATTTTTCTCGCCTAAAAAGCAATTTTTAAAAATGCATATTTTTTAATTCAAATAAAATAGCAAATAAAATCCAAATGAAATATAAATTTGATTTTAAATTTTCTTCTCCAATATTCCTGTCTTTTGAAGAGGTCATGTTATCTTCTCTCTTTTATTTTAAATATTGGAAATAATTGGGGAGAAAATATTAAAACCAAATTGATCCTCTTTTCAAATTTGAGAAAATTCAAATATGAAAATTTATGAAATCCCCAACTCTCTCCTTGGGTCTTTGAGTTGATTAAGATTTCTAGGATCACTACCAAATATGCAAATAAAATATGATATGCATATGATGACCTAAGTATAACATCCAAATTGAAAATTGGGATGTTACAATTAATGATGTTCCTATTCTTGCAAATAGGAATTATGTCCCCATAGATTTTATTGTTCTTGATATTGATTGCAATCCGTCTTGTCCAATTATTCTTGGTAGACCGTTTTTACGCACTATCGTGTCGTGATTGATATGAAAGAAGGCAATATTAAGTTCCAATTTCCTTTGAGGAAGGGTATAGAACACTTTCCTAGAACTAGAATTAAGCCATCCTATGAATCAATCATGAGGGCATCTTATGGATCTCGAACCAAAGATGACAAAACTTAGATCCTTGCTTTATGCCTAGCTAAGGGCGTAAAACTATAGCGCTTGTTGGGAGGCAACCCAATGAATAAAATTTATTTTTGCTTTTTGCTTCCTGTTTTGTGTGTTAGCACAATTATGCTACTGTTATGATTGTGTTTTTTACGTTTTAATTAGTGTTCGTGCCAAGTAAAGCCTTTAGGATCTTCTTGGGTAATAGTTGTTTGATCTTGCTGGAAAAAACATAAACTTTTGCTCTCACGAAATTAATTTTCATTTTTTACCAAGGAGCGATAAAATACCAATTCCACTTTCGGTAGATCAATATACAAATTACTCAGGTCGTCCTAATTTTTTAGAATTTTTGGAGTTACAGAAGTATTCGAAATAGTCAGATTGCTACAGACTGTTCTGTTTTGACAGATTCTGTTTTCTTTGTGTTGTGTGCTTATTTTGATGGCTCTATGGTTTTCTTTGATGAGTTTTTGCCATAGAAAAGTTGGAATACAGTATATATAATACAAAAACAAAATATGAATTGGTTTGATACAACACTTATAGTAGTGGTTTATTATTCTTATACTAACGGATCTCGTGAAGGTTTTGTTGAGTTTTGTGTGATTGAAGTTTTCAAGTTTTGGGTTATCTTACGATGGATGAAGGAAGGATAGAAGAGCCTAAGCTTGGGGATGCCCCGGCATCCCAAGATATTATCCAAAAATGAGCAACCTACTAAGCTTGGGGATGCCCCCAAGTGGCATCCCCGCTTTCTACCAACAACTATCGATATTTTACTCGAGACTATATTTTTATTCGTCACATGATATGTGTTTTGCTTGGAGCGTCTTGTATGATATGTGTCTTTACTTGTTTTACTTTGTGTTTTATGTCATCAATCCTTGATTGACACACCTATTCGAGAGAGCCAAAATTATGTCATGACTTGTTAGAATTGCTCTCTATGCTTCACTTAAATCTTTTATGAGCTAGGACTTGCTCTAGTGCTTCACTTATATCTTTTTGAGCACGATGTGCTTAGTATTTTTGAAGAAATGCTCTCTTGCTTCACTTAGATTTATTTGAGAGTTAGTAAAATTTTGAAGAAATTCTCTCTTGCTTCACTTAAATTATTTTGAGAGAAAGAAATATTATGCTCATGATCTTCACTTATATTTGTTTGAGCTTATGAAAAGAAACACATGAAAATTAGTCCCAAAGTGATAGATATCCAAGGATAAAGAAAATAAAAATTTCATGAAGATCATTGGACAAAATAAATTTGATTCTTAGTAATAGTTTTGAGATATGATGATGTGATATGTGAGTTATGTTGATGAATAATTATGCTCTAGTAGGAATATTGGTGTTAAGGTTTGTGACTCCCGAAGCATGCACGTATAGTCTCTCGTTATGCTATGATGTTGGAGCATGATTTAGTTTTGATTGTCTTCCTTATGAGTGGCGGTCGGGGACAAGCGATGGTCTTTTCCTACCAATCTATCCCCCTAGGGGCATGCATAGTAGTACTTTGCTTCGAGGGCTAATAAACTTTTGTAATAAGTATATGAGTTCTTTATGACTAATGTGAGTTCATGGATTATACACACTCTTACCTTTTTGCAATTTGCTAGCCTCTACGGTACCGTGGATTGCCCTTTCTCACATTGACACGTGGTGCAAACTTCGCAGGTGCATCCAAACCCCGTGATATGATACACTCTATCACACATAAGCCTCATTGTATCTTCCTCAAAACAGCCACCATACCTACCTATTATGGCTTTTCCATGGCCATTCCGAGATATATTGCCATGAAACTTCAACCTCTTCCGTTTGATGACTTGAGCATTCATTGTCATATTGCTTTGCATCATCATATAGCTGACATAGTGTTTATGGCTCAGCCACCGTTCATCATTTTTCATACATGTTACGCTAGATCATTGCACATCCTGGTACATGCCAGAGGCATTTATATAGTCATATTTTTTCATAGGTATCGAGTTGTAATTTTTATTTCTTTTGAGTTATAAGTAAATAGAAGTGTGATGATCATCATTATTCATTTTTAGAGCAGTGCCCCAGTGAGGAAAGGATGATGGAGACTATGATTCCCCCACAAGTCGGGATGAGACTCAGGACAATGAAAGAAGAAAAAAAGAAAAAAAGAAAATAAAGAAAGAAAGAAAGAAAAAAGAGAAAAATAAACAAAGAGAGAAGGGGCATTGCTAGTATCCTTTACCATGCTTATGCTTCAAAGTAGCACCATGTTTTTCATATGGAGAGTCTCCTATGTTGTCACTTTCATATACTAGTGGGAATTTTTCATTATAGGATTAGATGCACACCCACTTAGTTTTCATATTGAGCTTTCATACACTTATAGCTCTTAGTGCATCCGTTGCATGGCAATCCCTACTCCTCACGTTGATATCGATTGATGGGCATCTCCATAGCCCGTTGGTTAGCCGCATCGATGTGAGACATTCTTACTTTTTTGTCTTCTCTATATTTACCCCTATCATACTCCATTCCACCCGTAGTGCTATATCCATGGCTTGCGCTCATGTATTGTGTAAGAGTTGAAAAAGATGAAGCACGTTAAAAGGTATGAACCAATTGCTTGGCTTGTCATCGGGGTTGTGCATGATAAATACTTTGTGTTAAGAAGACACAACATGACAAGACTATATGATTTTGTAGGGATAACTTATTTTAGCATTGATATTTTGAAACACATGGTTGCTTGTTGATATGCTTGAGAATCTAAATCATCATGTCAAAACTAGACTATTACTTTGAATCACATAAAAAGTCCAATTATCCATGCTATAAAGAAAATAATATGATATGACATGTTAAACGGCACTCCACATCAAAATTTCTGTTTTTATCACTTACCTACTCGAGGACGAGTAGGAGTTAAGCTTGGGGATGCTGATACGTCTCCAATGTATCTATAATTTTTTATTGTTCCATGTTGTTATATTATCAATCTTGGATGTTTTATAATCATTTTATATCATTTTTTGGTACTAACCTATCTACATAGTGCCAAGTGCCAGTTCCTGTTTTTTCCGTGTTTTTACATCGCAGAAAATCAATATCAGACTTTTGGGAGAATTTTTTATGGACCAGAAGGAACATGTTGGGCCCTAGTTGCACCTGGGGGTAGTCCCGAGGAGGGGACAACCCACCAGGGCGCGCCAGGAGGCCCAGGCGCTCCCTAGTGGGTTGTGCCCACCTCGGGTGACCCCCAGACCGCCTCTTTGCTCTATAAATACCCAAATATTCCCAAAAACCTAGGGGAGTCGACAAAATATTCATCCAGATGCCGCAGAGTCCAGAACCACCAGATCCAATCTAGACACCATCTTGGATGGGGTTCGCCACCTCCATTGGTGCCTCTCTGATGATGCATGAGTAGTTCTTTGTAGACCTTCGGGTCCGTAGTTAGTAGCTAGATGGCTTCACCTCTCTCTCTTGGTTCTCAATACAATGGTCTCTTGGAGATCCGTATGATGTAAGTCTTTTTGCGGTGTGTTTGTTGGGATCTGATGAACTTCGAGTTTACGATCAGTCATATCTTTTTATATCCATGAAAGTTATTTGTGCTTCTTTGATCTGTTATATGCATGATCTCTTATATCCTCGTATTTCTTCTCTGATATTTGGGTTTTGTTTGGCCAACTTGATATATGTATCTTGCAATGGGAAGAGGTACCCGGTAGTGGGTTCAATCTTACGGTGCTTGATCCCAGTGACAGAAAGGGAACCGACACATAAGTATCGTTGCTACCAAGGATAAAAAGATGGGATCTATATCTACGCAATAGATAAACATGTCTTTTCTACATCATGTCATCGTTCTTATTGCATTACTCCGTTTTTCCATGAACTTAATACACTAGATGCATGCTGGATAGCGGTCGATGTGTGGAGTAATAGTAGTAGATGCAGGCAGGACTCGGTCTACTAATCTTGGACGTGATGCCTATGTAATGATCATTGCCTGGATATCGTCATAATTATTTGAGGTTCTATCAATTGCCCAACAATAATTTGTTTACCCACCGTTTGCTATCTTTCTCGAGAGAAGCCACTAGTGAAACCTATGGCCCCCGGGTCTTCTTCCTCATATAATCTTGCGATCTACTTTTCCTTTGCATTTTTATTCAGATCTATTAAACTAAAACTAAAAAAATACTTTGCTGCACTTTATTTTATTTGCGATCTACTATTTCAATCTACTACAATTTTCTGGCATCGTTACTCGAAAGGGATTGACAACCCCTTTAACACGTCGGGTTGCGAGGTCTTGTTATTTGTTTGCATGTGCTGTTTACGTTGTGTTGCTTGGTTCTCCTACTGGTTCTATAACCTTGGTTTTTTCACTGAGGGAAATACCTACCGTCGCTGTGCTGCATCATCCCTTCCTCTTTGGGGAAATACCGACGTAGTCCTAGTAGACAGGAGCTTTTCTAGTGCTATAGTCAGAGAGCAATCACTTGTCATCGGGGTTGTGCATGATTTGAATATTTTGTGTGATGAATATGGAGCATAGACAGACTATATGATTTTTTAGTGATAACTTTCTTTGGCCATGTTATTTTGAGAAGACATAATTGCCTTGTTAGTATGCTTGAAGTATTATTGTTTTTATGTCAATATTAAACTTTTGTTTTGAATCTTATGGATCTGAACATTCATGCCACAATAAAGAAAATTACATGGATAAATATGTTAGGTGGCATTCCACATCAAAAATTCCATTTTTATCACTTACCTACCCGAGGATGAGTAGGAATTAAGCTTGGGGATGCTTGATACGTCTCCAACGTATCTATATTTTTTGATTGTTCCATGCTATTATATTATCTGTTTTGGATGTTTTATATGCATTAATATGCTATTTTATATTATTTTTTGGGACTAACCTAGCCTAGAGCCCAGTGCCAGTTTCTGTTTTTTCCTTGCTTTTGAGCTTTGCAGAAAAGAAATATCAAACGGAGTCCAAACGGAATAAAACTTTCGCTGTGATTTTTCTTGGACCAGAAGACACCCCAGAGACTTGGAGTTCAAGTCAGAAGAGCCACGAGGCGGCGACAAGGGGGGAGGGCACGCCCCCACTACCTTGTGAGCCCCTCGGTGGCCCCCTAACCTAGATCTTCTTCCTATATATTCACATATATTCCAAAACCTCTAGAAGCATCCACGAAAACACTTTTCCACCGCCGCAATCTTCTGTTCCCGTGAGATCCCATCTTGGGGGCTTTTCTGGCATCCTTCTGGAGGGGGATTCGATCATGGAGGGCATCTACATCAACTCTATTGCCCTTCTAATGAAGTGTGAGTACTTTACCACAGACCTACGGGTCCATAACTAGTAGCTAGATGGATTCTTCTCTCTCTTTGATTCAATACCATGTTCTCCTCGATGTTCTTGGAGATCTATCCGATGTAATCTTCTTTTGCGGTGTGCTTGTCGAGATCTGATGAATTGTGGATTTATGACCAGCTTATCTATGAATATTATTTGAATCCTTTCTGAATTCTTATATGCATGATTTGATATATTTGTAATTCTTTTCGAACTATCGGTTTAGTTTGGCCAACTAGATTAGTTTTTCTTGCAATGGGAGAAGTGCTTAGCTTTGGATTCAATCTTGCGGTGTCCTTTCCCAGTGACAGTAGGGGCAGCAAGGCACGTATTCTATTGTTGCCATCGAGGATAAAAAGATGGGGTTTACATCATATTGCTTGAGTTTATTCCTCTACATCATGTCATCTTACTTAATGCGTTACTCTGTTCTTCATGAACTTAATACTCTAGATGCAGGCAGGAGTCGGTCGATGTGTGGAGTAATAGTAGTAGATGCAGGCCAGAGTCGGTCTACTTGACACGGACGTGATGCCTATATTTTGTAATCATTGCCTTAGATATCATCATAACTTTGCCCCTTTTCTATCAATTGCTCAACGGTAATTTGTTCACCCACCGTATTATTTTCCTTCAAGAGAGAAGCCTCTAGTGAAACCTATGGCCCCCAGGTCTATTTTTCCATCATATAAGTTTCCAATCTACTATATTGCAATCTTTTACTTTCCGAACTATAAACCAAAAAAACCCAAAAATATTTACTTTACCTTTTGTTTAGTTTCATCTATCTCTATTAAATCTCACCTTTGCAAGTGAGCGTGAAGACATTGACAACCCCTTTATCGCGTTGGGTGGAAGTGTTTAATTGTTTGTGCAGGTATTGGTGATTTGTGCGTTGTCTCCTACTGGACTAATACCTTGGTTCTCAAACTGAGGGAAATACTTATCTCTACTTTGCTGCATCACCCTTTCCTCTTCAAGGGAAAAACTAACACAAGCTCAAGAAGTAGCAATTCCTGGAGATCCGTAACTCCGATTGCGCTGAAATTTTAACACGATTTTTTCCCGGATATAAGCTTCCTTGCGGCCGAAGGAGAGCCCCAACCGACTTACATTGTGCCCACTAGGCATCACCGTGCGCCAGGGGGCAGGCCGCACCCTGGTGGGTTGTGGAGGCTGTGGGCCTCCGTTTGGGTTGATTCCACCTCCCAAAAATCACATATATTCCAAAATAAATCTCTGTAATTTTTTATTGCCTTTGGACTTCGTTTGATATGGATATTCTGTGAAACAAAAACATGCAACAAACAGGAACTGACACTGAGCACTGGATCAATATGTTAGTCCCCAAAATAATATAAAATGTTGCTAAAAGTATATAAAAGTTGTAGAATATTGGCATGAAACAATCAAAAATTATAGATACAACGGAGACGTATCATGTCAGGAACGCAGTATTTCAAAAAAAATACCTACGATCACGCAATATCTATCTAGGAGATGCATACCAACGAGCGGGGAGAGTGTGTCCATGTACCCTCGTAGACCAAAAGCGGAAGCGTTTAGTAACATGGTTGATGTAGTCGAACGTCTTCTCGATCCAACCGATCCAAGTACCGAACATACGTCACCTCCACGATCAGCACACGTTCAGCTCGGTGACGTCCCTTGAACTATTCATCCAGTTGAGGCCGAGGGAGATTTCAGTCAGCACGACGGCGTGGTGACGATGATGATGAAGTTCACTGCCACAGGGCTTCGCCTAAGCACTATGACGATATGACCGAGGTGTGTAACTATGGAGGGGGAGGAGGAGGCCGGCCAAGGTGTGGCGCGCCAAGGGGGGGAGTCCTACTTGGACTCCCGGTCAACTAGGATTCGCCCCCCCCCCTTTTCCTATTCCAAGAAGGAGAAGGGGAAAAGAGAGGGAGGATAAGAAAGAAAGCCCCCCAACCCTAGTCCAATTCGGATTGGGCTTGGGGGGGCGCCTCCACCTGGCCGCCGCCTCCTCTCTTCCACTAGGGCCCATGAAGATCCATTAAACCCCGGGGGGGTTCTGGTAACCCCCCGGTACTCCGAAAAATGCTCGAACATAACCTTCCAATATATCAATCTTTATGTCTCGACCATTTCGAGACTCCTCGTCATGTCCGTGATCTCATCCGGGGCTCCGAACAAACTTCGGTTCATCAAAACACATAACTCATAATACAAATTGTCATCGAACGTTAAGCGTGCGGACCCTGCGGGTTCGAGAACTATGTAGACATGACCGAGACACATCTCCAATCAATTACCAATAGCAGAACCTGGATGCTCATATTGGCTCCTACATATTCTACGAAGATCTTTATTGGTCAAACCGCATAACAACATACGTTGTTCCCTTTGTCATCGGTATGTTACTTGCCCGAGATTCGATCATCGGTATCATCATACCTAGTTCAATCTCGTCACCGGCAAGTCTCTTTACTCGTTCCGTAATGCATCATCCCGTGACTAACTCATTAGTCACATTGCTTGCAAGGCTCATAGTGATGTTCATTACCGAGAGGGCCCAGAGATACCTCTCCGATACACGAAGTGACAAATCCTAATCTCGATCTATGACAACTCAACAAACACTATCGGAGAGACCTGTAGAGCATCTTTATAATCACCCAATTACGTTGTGATGTTTGATAGCACATAAGGTGTTCCTCCGGTATTCGGGAGTTGCATAATCTCATAGTCATAGGAACATGTATAAGTCATGAAGAAAGCAATAGCATAAAAACTAAATGATCATTATGCTAAGCTAACGGATGGGTCTTGTCCATCACATCATTCTCTAATGATGTGATCCCATTCATCAAATGACAACACATGTCTATGGCTAGGAAACTTAACCATCTTTGATTAAGGAGCTAGTCAAGTAGAAGCATACTAGGGACACTTTGTTTGTCTATGTATCCACACATGTACTAAGTTTCAGGTTAATACAATTCTAGCATGAATAATAAACATTTATCATGATATAAGGAAATATAAATAACAACTTTATTATTGCCTCTTGGGCATATTTCCTTCATATCAGGCCTCCAAGCGCAGAGTATTGTAGGACAACATCGAATTTCCCTCAAGTGGATGACCGATGATTTATCAATCTGCGAGATCTGTAGGTTAGAAGTAGTCCCTCTCAAACATCCTGCAAACAAATACAAGTAGTCTCATGTGTCCCCAACACATCCAATACAATCATTAGTTGTATAGGTGTACTAGTTCTATGAAGAGATTGATAATTTGGGTGATAGACTGATAGTTTGGATGGAAACAATATTTTCTATTTTCAAAATAAAAAAGGACATCAAGAAAAAAGTACAAGTGAGTAAAATAGTGTCTCGATTCTTGAAAAGCAGGCATATGGTTCATACTTTCACTATGGCCAACTCTCAACATCATTAACATAGTTAAACAACATGATATGCCCTCAAAAAGTGCAATAGAGAATCACTCCAAGTTCCCTCTTTTGTGGGATCAACGTAGGATGAGATCGTGTAGGTGCACTAACATCAAACGACCTGAAAGTTGTCTTCCTATTCTTAATATAATGAACCACCACAATACCACCTCAGCTAGCCCTAGATATTATACCACGACAACATCATATAGTCTTGATCGTTCTACTATAATGCGTATATGAAAGTGCAACTAATCCCTGGGTGGTTTTGGTAATTATTAACAACATATAGCTCATTGAACTAATATCCATTCAAGATAATCTTTTCAGAAAGTTCAATGATTGTCATGGCATGACCTAGAGATGTGGACCCCTCAAAATTCTAAGGACACATATTGGCACGAGCTCAAGACTCTACATTTTCATTTTTAGTGATCCAAGATCACATTGAGTCCATAGGAAAAGCCAATTCTACTAAAAGGGGATGAGGTGTTGCTTATGGCATGCTTGCTCAAAATGCTTAGTGATATGCTCCAAAAGCCCTCAACCACTTTCTCATTTCCACATATGTCCCAAACCAAAAGTCAAACTCGGCCCCACCGATTTGATCTATTCGGCACCACCGAGTTCACTTGACATAGCCAGAAACCCTAATCAGTTCGGTCTCACCGATAGGGATCTCGGTCTCACCAAGATGGGATTGCAAACTCTCTGTTTCCCTTCGTAACATTTCGGTCTAACCGAGATGAACGATCGGTCCCATCGAGTTCGCAATGCAAACTCTCTGTTTCCTTTTTGTAACGTTTCAATCTTCCCGAAATGAGCGATCGGTCCCACCGAGTTTGCTTGACCAACTCTCTGTTTGCCTATTACTGAAATCAGTCTCACCGAGTTCATGTGATCGGTCTCACCGAGATTAAGTTATTCCCTAATCCTAACAAAATCGGTCCCACCGAGTTGATCGTGTCGGTCCCACCGAAATGCCTAATGTTCACATTTTGAACTAAATCGGTCTGACCGAGTTTCACTATTCGGTCCCACCGAGTTTGGTAAATTATGTGTAACGGTTAAATTTTGTGTGGAGGCTATATATACCCCTCCACCCTTCATCCATTCGTGGAGAGAGCCATTAGAACGTGCCCACACTTCCACTATATTCATTTTCTAAGAGAGAACCACCTACTCATGTGTTGAGACCAAGACATTCCAATCGAACCACAAGAATCTTGATCTCTAGCCTTCCCCAAGTTGTTTTCCACTCAAATCATCTTTCCACCATATCCAAATATGTGAGAGAGAGTTGAGTGTTGGGGAGACTATCATTTGAAGCACAGGAGCAAGGATTTCATCATCAACACACCATCTATTACCTTTTGGATAGTGGTGTCTCCTAGATTGGTTAGGTGTCACTTGGGTGCCTCCGTCAAGATTGTGGAGTTGAACCAAGGAGTTTGTAAGGGTAAGGAGATCGCCTACTTTGTGAAGACCTACCCAAGTGAGGCAAGTCCTTCATGGGCGATGGCCATGGTGGGATAGACAAGGTTGCTTCTTCCTGGACCCTTCGTCGGTGGAGCCCTCCATGGACTCACGCAATTGTTACCCTTTGTGGATTGAAGTCTCCATCAACGTGGATGTACGATAGGACCACCTATCGGAACCACGCCAAAAATCTCCATGTCTACATTGCGTTTGCTCCCCTCAAACTCCTCCCATTTACCTTCATATGCAATGATTTACATTCCGCTGCTATACTCTTAGAATTGCATGTGTAGGTTGATTGCTTGACTTGTGATAAGTTGCTAAAATCTACCAAGACTTAAAATTGGGAAAAGGCTAGATTTTTATTTGGTCCAGTTGTCTAATCACCCCCCTCTAGACATACTTTCGATCCTACAAGTGGCATTAGAGCTTTGGTCTCCATTTGCCTTGATTTCCATAGCTTTGGTGATCATAGCCTTGGTTTCACAGCCAAGGAGAGTATGGCGTCTAGCGAGGGGAATTACCACTATAGAGGTCCTTACTTTGATGGTACTAATTTTGCTAGTTGGAAGCATAAGATGAAAATGCATATTCTTGGACATAACCCCGCCGTTTGGGCTATTGTGTGCATTGGCTTGCAAGGTGAATTCTTCGATGGGAGAGAATCAAATCGCAAAGCTACCACGGAAGAATTGAAGATGCTGCAATACAATGCTCAAGCTTGCGATATCCTCTTCAACGGATTGTGCCCCGAAGAATTCAACAAAATCAGCCATCTTGAGAATGCAAAGGAAATTTGGGATACTTTGATTGATATGCACAAAGGTACCAACTCCGTCAAGGAATCCAAATTGGATGTGCTTCAAAGTCAACTTGACAAGTTCAAAATGAAGGATGGTGAAGGTGTCGCTGAAATGTACTCTAGGCTTGCTCTCACCACAAATGAGATTGTCGGCTTAGGAAGTGAAGAGATGACCGACAGATTCATCATCAAGAAGATCCTAAGAGCCTTGGATGGAAAATATGACACCATGTGCACATTAATCCAAATGATGCCCAATTACAAAGATCTCAAGCCAACGGAAGTCATTGGTAGAATTGTTGCTCATGAGATGTCACTCACGGATAAAGAAGAGCTTCACCAACAAGTCTAGTGGTTCTTACAAAGCCTCATGTGATGCTCCTACATCATCAAGTGATAAACAAGTCTTCAATGAGGAATTGAGCTTAATGGTGAAGAACTTCAAAGTTCTACAAGAGTAGAAGCAAAGAAAGAAGTTCCAAGTCAAGGTCCTACAATGACAAAAGATCTTCTAGTCGTGAACGTAACTGCTACAATTGTGGAAGACCCGGACACTACTCCAATGAGTGTATGGCTCCCTACAAAAGAAAAGAAGACTCACCTAATAGGTGAAGTAGAAGAGAAGAATCACCTCCAAGAGAGAGAAGGAGTAGAGATGATCGTTATGAACGAAGAACCTATCGCAGAAGCAAGGATTCGGAAAGGAAGGACAAGTCATCAAGGAGCTATACAAAGCGAATACATCAAGTTCATGTTGGTGAATGGGTATCCGGCTCCGACTCCGACCACCACTCCGAGAGAAGTTATCACTCCGACTCCGAATATACTCAAGATGAAGGTGTTGCCGGTCTAGCACTTGTGTCAACCAACACCTATGACATATTTGACCCACCAAATGAAGGAATTGGACGATGCTTCATGGCTAAAGGCCCAAAGGTATCACACCCCGAGTATGTTGATTTCAATAGTGATGAAGATGATTTGCTAGGTCATGATGATTGATAACCCACAAGTATAGGGGATCACAATAGTTTTCGAGGGTAGAGTATTCAACCCAAATTTATAGATTCAACACAAGGGGAGCCAAAGAATATTTGAAGGTATTAGCAGCTGAGTTGTCGATTCAACCACACCTGGAGATTAATTATCTGCAGGAACGTGATCAATAGCAAAGTAATATGATAGTTCTGATAATAGTAGCAGTAGTAACAATAACAGTAACAGTGATAACAGTAATTTTGTAGCAAGTGTAATAATGATGATAACAATAGTAACTTAGCAAGAACAATATAGGATAAATTCGTAGGCATTGGATCGGTGACTTGTTGGATGATATTCATCATGAGACAGTTATAACCTAGGGTGATACGGCACTAACACCAGTTCATCGATATAATGTAGGCATGTATTCCGTAAATAGTCATACGTGCTTATGGAAAGAACTTGCATGACATCTTTTTTCCTACCCTCCCATGGCAGCGGGGTCCTATTGGAAACTAAGGGATATTAAGGCCTCCTTTTAATAGAGAACCAGAACAAAGCATTAACACACGGTGATACATGAACTCCTCAAACTACGGTCATCACTGGGAGTGGGCCCGGCTATTGTCACTCCGGGGTTGCTGGATCATAACACGTAATAGGTGACTATAACTTGCAAGATCGGATCTAGAACATGGATATAATGGTGATAACATAAATGGTACAGATCTGAAATCATGGCACCCAGGACCAAAGTGACAAGCATTAAGCATGGCAAAGTCATAGCAACATCAATCTAAGAGCATAGTGGATACTAGGGATCAAGCCCTAAGAAAACTAACTTGATTAGATGATGAATCTCATCCAACTCCTCACCGACCAGCGAGCCTACGAAGGAATTACTCACTCCCGGTGGGGAGCATCATGGAATTGGCGATGTAGAAGGGTTGGTGACGACAAAGAACGAAGATCCCCTCTCCAGAGCCCCAAACAGACTCCAGATCTGGCCTCCCGAGGAAGAACAGGAGGTGGCGGCGGCTCCGTCTCGTGGATTGCAATAATTCTTTCTCCCTGATTTTTTTCTGGAAAATAGGATTTTATAGCGTCGGTTTCATGGTCTGCAGGGCCACCGGGTGGGGACAACCCAGCTAGGCGCGCTAGGAGAGGGGGGCATGGTCGGTTGTGCCCACCCAGGTGCCCCTCTCCGGTAGGTCTTGGCTCCAGAAATTCTTATTTATTATATAAAAATTCCTCGCAAAGTTTCGTTCCATTCCGAGAACTTTTATTTCTGCACAAAAACAACACCATGGTAGTTCTGCTGAAAACAGCGTCAGTACGAGGTTAGTTTCATTCAAATCATGCAAATTAGAGTCCAAAACAAGAGGAAAAGCATTAGGAAAAGTAGATATGTTGGAGACGTATCAACTCCCCCAAGCTTAAACCTTTGCTTGTCCTCAAGCAATTCAGTTGATAAACTGAAAGTGAAAAAGAAAAACTTTTAAGAACTCTTTTGCTCTTGTTTGCCTAAATCAGCTTAAACAACACCCAGGTTTTCAGCCAACATTATAACTAACCATGCCGACAATAACTCTTAAAGATTATATTAACTCATATCAATGACATAATCAGCTAGCGAGCAATAATAAGACATCTCAAACGGCAACATGTTGTCAAAACAACCATGATATAACATGACAATAGTGATATCTCGCTATCCCTTTCTGAGACTGCAAAACATAAATGCAGAGCACCTCGAAAGTCCAAGCAGCGACTAAACATTGTAATTCATGGTAGAAAAGATCCAGTCATGATGCACCCAACATTAGCTACACACAATGCATAAGTCATGACAGCTGTGCTCTCAGGTTCTAGCGCTTGTTTTAGAAGGTGATGACACAACATAAAAGTAAATATATATAGTCCCTTCGCAGAGGGAAGCAGTGATTTGCAGAGGTGCCAGAGCTCAAGTTTTTAAAATAGAGATAAATGATATTTCTAGACATGCACCCTTCTCATTTACTTCACGACCATCAGTTATCAATATCTCCCATGCTAAACAAGCTAGTGGCGGTTCCCAAGCGATAAAAAGAAAAGGTTTTGACTCCATTGAGAGTTTTTGTTTGATTATTTGAGCGATTAACTCTTTTTGTGTTTGCAGTTTGTGATTGGGCATCCCTATTACCGCCCTTTTCTCGTGCGATGGCGAGTGAATAAACACTCGACTTGAGAATAACCGGCTTAGCATGGAAGATACCGACCACCTCCCATCGTTCCATGAACGATCCAGGCACACAAAACATATATTTTTTTAGAAGTTTTTAGAGGCAGCACATGCAAATTTACTTAGGACGACAGGGTAATACCGCATATAGGTAGGTATGGTAGACTCATCTGGAATAACTTTGGGTTCAAGGTTTTTGATGTACAAGCAGAATCCCCACTTAGTACAGGCGAAGGCTAGCAATTAGATTGAGAAGCGACCAGCTAGAGAGCAACAACGATCATGATCATACATTATGCATAAGTAACATTGGACACTAGCATGAGTAGGATATGATCACCATGAACATAAATATCATAGAGGCTATGTTGGTTTTGATTCAACTACATGCATGAACATGTGCCAAGTCAAGCCACTCGAACATTCAGAGGAGGATACCATATCATCATACTACATCACAATCATTTTAACGCAATGTTGATATCCAAGATAAATCATTATTCACTCCCAGCTACTTATGCATGGCATGAGAACTATAATCTCTAATTGTCATTGCAAACATGTTTAATCATAATGGGCTGAATCATGGATACTAGGATAAACATATTTACACAAACATGACAAGTCGAGTTCATACCAGTTTCTCTCTGCCACGACCAGTTCATCGAATATCGTCATTATTGCCTACTAGGATAAACATATTTACACAAACATGACAAGTCGAGTTCATACCAGTTTCTCTCTGCCACGACCAGTTCATCGAATATCGTCATTATTGCCTTTCACTTGGACGGCCGAACAATGTGAAAATAATAATAGTGCAAGAGTGCTATGGACTAAGCTAAAATCTGCAAAACATTTTATTCCACGGGAGAAGACAAGGTAAAATGGGCTCTTTATTAGTTCAACAATTATTCATATGAGAGCCACTCAACATTTTCATCGTGGTCTTCTCCTTGTTACAACTTGAATAAAAGAAGAAAAATTCAAAGAAACACATTGAAATATTTTTGGAGTTTTTGGTTTTCTTGAACAAGCAAATAAAAGGGAAAAGCAAAAAATGAGAAAAACTATTTACACGAGAAAGCTCCCAACAAGCAAAAGAAGAACAAGGAAATATTTTTGGGTTTTCTTTTTAATACTATAGCTAAGAATGCATGGAAAGTAAACTAGCTACAACTAATTTTTTTTGATTTTTCTAAAGTTTTTCAAACACATAAGAAGAAAGCAAAAAATAGAATTTAAGCATGGATGATACAATGGAAAAGTGTGAACACCAACAAGATGAATAAGTGGACATGAATGTAATGTCGATGAGAAACACGTACTCCCCCAAGCTTAGGCTTTTAGCCTAACTTGGTAGTCGATCAGAAGTCTGGATGGTAGTAGGGGTACTAAGGAGCGGGCATCCACTGATCCCACTGCTAAGGCTCCTCCTTTGCCTCCTGCGTTCCTGTAGGCGATGATGTCCGCAAGCATGATCCTATATCCACCCCTGGCAACAGAATCAAACAAAGCAGGAGCAGGTAGTGGAATAATATCATGAGTTTCAATACTAAAAACCAGGTTATAAGGAATAGGAATGTCAGGAGATCTATCATCAGTAAAATGGTTGTGATCCATGGCAGCACGGTCTAGGTAAACCTTGGTCAAAGGGTAATCATGAGGGTGTATCTTAACCTCAAAGTGAGCCGCCAAACAAGTAGCATAAATCCCACCATGAACTTTACCCTTGGATTTATTAAGGTGGAAGTGACGAGCCACAGTAGCTCCCAAGCTATAAGTGTTGTCGCCCTCTAATGCACGATGCACAACAGTAAGGTATGGTGAGTGATGACCCACAAGTGTAGGGGATCTATCGTAGCCTTTTCGATAAGTAAGAGTGTCGAAACCAAGGAGGAGCAGAAGGAAATGATAAGCGGTTTTTAGCAAGGTATTCTCTGCAAGCACTGAAATTATCGGTAACAGATAGTTTCGTGATAAGGTAATTCGTAACGGGTAAAGAGTAATGAAAGTAAATAAGATGCAACAAGATGGACCAATCCTTTTTGTAGCAAAGGACAAGCCTGGACAAACTCTTATATAAAGGAAAGCGCTCCCGAGGACACATGGGAATTATCGTCAAGCTAGTTTTCATCATGTTCATATGATTCGCATTCGGTACTTTGATAATTTGATATGTGGATGGACCGATGCTTGGGTACTGCCCTTCCTTGGACAAGCATCCAACTTATGATTAACCCCTATTGCAAGCATCCGCAACTACAACAGAAGTATTAAGGTAAACCTAACCATAGCATGAAACATATGGATCCAAATCAGCCCCTTACGAAGCAACGCATAAACTAGGGTTCAAGCTTCTGTCACTAGCAACCCATCATCTACTTATTACTTCCCAATGCCTTCCTCTAGGCCCAAACAATGGTGAAGTGTCATGTAGTCGACGTTCACATGACACCACTAGAGGAAAGACAACATACATCTCATCAAAATATCGAACGAATACCAAATTCACATGACTACTTATAGCAAGACTTCTCTCATGTCCTCAGGAACAAATATAACTACTCGCAAATCATATTCATGTTCATAATCAGAGGGGTATTAATATGCATAATGGATCTGAAAATATGATATTCCACCGGGTAAACCAACTAGCATCAACTACAAGGAGTAATCAACACTAGCTACTAGCAACCCACGAGTACCAATCTGAGGCTTTGGGACAAAGATTGGATACAAGAGATGAACTAGGGTTTGAGAGGAGATGGTGCTGGTGAAGATGTTGATGGAGATTGACCCCCTCCCGATGAGAGGATCGATGGTGATGACGATGGTGATGATTTCCCCCTCTCGGAGGGAAGTTTCCCCGACAGAACAACTCCGCCGGCGCCCTAGATTGCTTCCGCCAAGGTTCCGCCTCGTGGCGGCAGAGTTTCTTCCCGAAAGCTTGCTTATAATTTTTTCCTCCACAAAAGACTCCATATAGCCAAAGATGGGCATCAGAGGGCTGCCAGGGGGCCCACGAGGTAGGGGGCGCGCCCAGGGGGTAGGGCGCGCCCCCCACCCTCGTGGACGGTGGGTGGCCCCCCTCTGGTACTTCTTTCACCAAATATTTTTATATATTCTGAAACGTGCTCCCGTGAAGTTTCAGGACTTTTGGAGATGTGCAGAATAGGTATCTAATATTTGCTTCTTTTCCAGCCCAGAATTCCAGCTGCCAGCATTCCCCCTCTTCATGTAAACCTTGTAAAATAAGAGAGAATGGGCATAAGTATTGTGACATAATGTGTAATAACAGCCCATAAATGCAATAAATATCGATATAAAAGCATGATGCAAAAATGGACGTATCAACTCCCCCAAGCTTAGACCTCGCTTGTCCTTAAGCGAAAGCCGGTATCAAAAAATATGTCCACATGTTTAGAGATAGAGGTGTCGATAAAAATAAAATATGGACATGAGGGCATCATGATCATTCTTAGAACAACAACATATACATATATTGTCATATGATCTCTTATGCTAAAGTGACAATTCAATCACAATTTCAAGTATGAATCAGAAACTTTATTGAGAACCAACAAACTATAATCTCAGTCATTGAAGCAATTGCAATTTATCATAACATCAGAAAGAGTTAATATAAGAGCTTTTCAGCAAGTCCACATACTCAACCATCATTTAGTCTTTTACAATTGCTAACACTCACGCAATTTTTATGGTTATGAAGTTTCAATCAGACACAGAGAAAGATAGGGGCTTATAGTTTTGCCTCCCAACCTTTTACCCCAAGGGTAATGTCAACAATAATAGTTCATGAAAACTTACATCCAATTAGCTATATATATCAGGATCTTTCCAACACATTGTGCTTGCGAAAGGATAAAATGTAAAAAGGAAAGGTGAAGATCACCGTGACTCTTGCATGAAATATAAGACAAGAATAAAACATAGTCCCTTCGCAGAGGGAAGCAGAGGTTGTCGTGTACTTTTATGGTTGGATGCACAAAATCTTAATGCGAAAGAACGTCACTTTATATTGCCACTTGTGATATGGACCTTTATTATGCAGTCCGTCACTTTTATTTCTTCCACATCACAAGATCGTATAAAGCTTATTTTCTCCACACTAATAAATCATACATATTTAGAGAGCATTTTTTATTGCTTGCAACGATGACAACTTACTTGAAGGATCTTACTCAATCCATAGGTAGATATGGTGGACTCTCATGGAAAAACTAGGTTTAAGGATATTTGGAAGCACAAGTAGTATCTCTACTTGGTGCATAGAATTTGGCTAGCATGAGATGGAAAGGCAAGCTCAACATGTTGGATGATCCATGACAATATAATTTATCTCAGATGTAAGAAAACATAACCCATTACGTTGTCTTCCTTGTCCAACATCAACTCTTTTAGCATGTCATATTTTAATGAGTGCTTAGAATCATAAAAGATGTCCAAGATAGTATACTTATATGTGAAAACCTCTCTTTCTTTATTACTTCCTATTAATTGCAACGATGACCAAAACTATGCTTGTCAACTCTCAACAATTTTTATTCATCATACTCTCTATATGTGAAGTCATTACTCTCCATAAGATCCATATGATCTATTTATTTATTTTTATTCTTTATCTTTTATTTTATTCCCTCAAGATCATAGCAAAATAATCAAGCCCTTGACTCAACACTAATCTTTATTATATATAGCTCACGGACTCGATTACATAGAAGGGTCATAAAGCAAAACTAAAAACTAGATCATACTAAAACTTTATTCTACTAGATCAAGATATTACCAAAAGGATCGAACTAAGAAAAACGGTAAAGATAAAAGGGTGATGGTGATACGATACCGGGGCACTCCCCCAAGCTTGGCAGTTGCCAAGGGGAGTGCCCATACCCAATGCTCAGTTCTTCTTTGTTGGTGAAGAAGGTGTTGGTGATGATGGATAGTCGCACATCGAGCGTAGGAGATCCTCCAATTTGTGGATAATGCCCTTGAGTGTGATGATATGCTCCTTCAACAAAATATTTTCACTTGTGAGATACTTGTTTTGAATGCGAGCTAACTCAATCATCTTGAAAGCTTCAATCTCCGTTGAGGTAACGAGATTGTGGTGAGGTGGAAGGATGTATTCTTCTACTACTGCCGGAACTTGACCCCCCATGGCCGTCTTGATCCCATCATCCTTGTTGATCTCTTCGGGCTCATCTCTCTTCAACTCTATCTTCATTAGCCAAGAATCGTTGCCCTCATTGTTGGAGGAGGAGGGAGACGACATGATGCCTGGCCTTGACAACCCTGGCAGAAAACAGCTCGAAACAAAAAACAAGAGATATTTGCGTGATACAGTGGTCAAAACCTTCGGGAGATTATATAATGAATTTTTACTCACCAAAAGAAGTATCATGCAAGAAAACGGAGTCCGAAGGGCACACGAGGTGCCCACGAGGCAGGGAGCGCGCCCTCCACCCTCGTGGACGCCTCATGTCCTTCCCGGACTACTTCTTATTTTTCTATTTTCTTAAATATTCCAAAACGGAGAAAAATTGCTATTAGAACTGTTTTGTAGTCGGTTTACTCATTGTACCACATACCTATTCCTTTTCAGAGTCTGAAACATTCTGGAAAGTGTTCCTTATGTATTCCTCCGGGGTTACGGTTTCAATAACATTAGTTTCAACATTTATGGGATTACCTGAGATATAATGTTTGATTCTTTGACCGTTCACCACCCTCGGATTTGTGCCTTCGAAGTTGTTGATTTTTATGGCACCGGAACGGTAGACCTCCTCGATAATGTAAGGACCTTCCCATTTAGAGAGAAGTTTGCCTACAAAAAATCTTAAACGAGAGTTGTATAAGAATACATAGTCACGTACATTAAACTCACGTTTTTGTATCCTTTTGTCATGCCATCTTTTAACCTTTTCTTTAAATAGTTTGGCATTCTCATAGGCCTGGGTTCTCCATTCATCAAGTGAGCTAATGTCAAAAAGCCTCTTCTCACCGGCAAGTTTGAAATCATAATTGAGCTCTTTAATGGCCCAATATGCCTTATGTTCTAGTTCAAGAGGTAAGTGACATGCTTTACCATAAACCATTTTATACGGAGACATACCCATAGGATTTTTATATGCAGTTCTATAGGCCCATAATGCATCATCAAGTTTCTTGGACCAATTCTTTCTAGATCTATTAACAGTCTTTTGCAAAATTAATTTAAGCTCTCTATTACTCAATTCTACTTGACCAGTAGACTATGGGTGATAAAGAGATGCAATTCTATGATTAACGTCATACTTAGCAAGCATTTTACGAAAGGCACCATGAATAAAATGTGAACCACCACCAGTCATTAAGTATCTAGGGACTCCAAACCTCGGAAAAATAACTTCTTTAAGCATCTTAATAGAGGTGTTATGATCAGCACTACTTGTTGGAATAGCTTCTACCCACTTAGTAACGTAATCAACAACAACTAAAATATGAGTATACCCATTAGAGGAAGGAAACGGTCCCATATAATCAAAGCCCCAAACATCAAATGGTTCAATAACAAGTGAATAATTCATAGGCATTTCTTGACGTCTACTAATATTACCAATTCTTGATATGCTACTAGAGGAGCCCGAATGGCGCTCCCACCCCCCACCACGGCTCTCCCACCCTCTCCGGCGATCTCCCTCTTCCTCCACTAAGTTGTGGATTCTCACCGATCATCTGCTCCGGCGTCCTCTTTGGATCAAGGAAATACCCATCTCCAATGGATTCTTCTGGTGGATCTACCCTTGGCTTGGATTTCTCCAAGGGTAGGGTTTTTGCAGATGAGGTTTTCAGATCTACTAGGCATACAGTCCATCCTTCAGGACATAGGATGTCATTCATCTTAGTGTTTTCATTCAGCCGCCATGCCTTTCGTCTCTCGGAGGATTCTGTGGCCGCGGTTTTGGAGGCAGTAATTGGAGGTTCGGCAATTGATCTTCATGTTGATCACATCAAAGATAAGGTTTACTCCTTTCATGTATCTTGCAAGCAAGTTGGTTTTCTTATTATGGATCTCCGTTCCTATGCATGTGATCTGTTCAAGTGCTATTTTCATTTGTGGGGAAATGGGGGACCTAATTGGATTAGAGAGCTCCGGATCTGTAGGAAGGAATGTGACGCTGAATGGATTCTAGTTAGTCCTACTAAGTGTCGATCATCTTTAGGTCTTTTGGCCATGAATAAGCCTCCGGTTAGATCAGCTATTAAGACTGCTGCATCTGCTCATAAAAAGCTTTCTTTTGCCACGTTTGAGCGATACTCTGCTTGCAAGGGATATAGATATCCGGCTACGCAAGAGTGCATTGACATCATGACAGATGCGGGGTATGATCTTCCTGCTCATGAACGTGTAGTCATACATCAATCGCCACCCGCGGACTTGTTTTGGACGGTGGCTCGTCCACCTATTGTTTTTGGTACAGTCACTCCTTTGCCGGTGTTGAGCCGTCCGGAATCTTCTTCACCGGTAATTGATCCAGTTTCGGAGGAACTTTCCCCTGTGCATGCGGAGATTTCGCCCGTAAGTTACGCACAGGCGGGATTGTCACCCATTCAAAACAATTCTCAGGTTTCTGACCCAGTGGCTTTGGAGGCCCGTCAGGTCAATACCCCACCGTTGCTTCTTAGCCCATCTGCCTCTGGGCCTTCCACGCCTCCGGTCCCAACTCCTCTGGGCCATTGTCTAGATATCCCTACATCTCAGGAGGCTGCGAGGCAGTTTGAAGCTATGGTCGATGACACGGTGGACCGTGTGGTTACCTGCACTATTTGTTCTCAGAAGGGCCACTTGTCAACGACTTGTGGAATGCGAGTAGTCTGTACGGCTTGCTCTCGTCCTGGTCACTCTAGCCATGACTGTAATGATTTCGCGCGCTCCAATGGATTGGTTTGGAGGCCAATTTCGGTGCAACAAAAAATGAGTTTATTGGAATCTGCTGCTTCTCATGGGAACAGAGCCGGAGTTATTGGGATAGACTGTCCAGTCCCATCGCCGTCGCCTCCATTGCATCTTCCCTCTCCCCAAGCCAAAGAAAACCCCCGACAAGCTTCTGGCTCTTCCATGGCGAACTACGAGCTCGATCCACAATGCTTTGTGCCCCCTGGCCACCACATCATTGACGGTGGCGATCGTCGGCTACCACGCACCTTCTTCACGCCCGCCGCACGTCCGCTCCGTCGGCATGAGGACTTCATGGCTGCCGAGGTGATGCCGGCGCCGGAGGGGCCATTCGGCCCGGTGCGGGAAGAAGTTGTCCAGTTTCTGCAAAACAGAGGTATTTTGGTCCGATCTGCTCAGCCGTGGTTCCATGGGGTAGGGCTGTTTCAAGTCAGGGATCCGTCAGTTAGGTATACCTTGGTTCAGCATGCACCTTTTCCATTGGGCAATGATCGTTTTGTCAGATTTATGAAGCATGATGAGGGAGAAAATTTCAAAGGAACACATGGTTTTCGCAAGGGTTGGTTAATGTTCATTGGGATTCCCCTGGATTACCGCACCACTGAATACATCTCGCAGGCCGTAGGCACTTTTGGAAAGTTTATTTCTTGGGATAGTGAGGATCCTTATCTTGTCCGGACTTTGGTTGAAGCTAGTTTCCCTGACACGCTGTTGGTTCCAAGAGATGTTGTGTTTGGTGATTATGCGGAGTATGGAGGTGCTCAAGTGTCTTGGACTGCTGCTTGCTATGTTCTTGGCGCAGATTTTGCAGACCAGATGCCAAATGATGAAGACCCTATGCCCTTGGATGGAAACCCTCACCCTTTGCCTGGTAATCTGGTTCCAGATAATTTGATGTTTGTCTTACCACCATACCCAATGTTGGGTTGGAATGATGCACCTGTCGCTCCACCTCCTCCACCGGTGAATGATGAAGTGCCTGGTTGGGGCAATGCCATGTGGGGAGATGAAGTTGGGAATGAGCAGGCCCCACACCCTGCTGCTCCCAAACAGGATCAAGTTTCAATAGTGATTGATCAGCCCGAAGGATCTGCTTCTGTAGAGCAACAAGAACAAGAAGTTGAAATCCAACAACAGCATGATTTACCACTTCCAGAACTTCAGCACCCTGTCTTTGAGGAGAATCAGCTTGCCATTGTGCCCTACCATCCTCCTGTGATTCAGCAGCAGGAAATCTTTATTGGCATGGCACGCATTGTGGCTGGACCTCCTCTTCCCCCGGAGATGGTTTGGAAAAGGTCTTTCCAGAACTTTATGTTCGATTTCTCAGTAAAGGAAGTGCCAAGGTCTATCTTCTTCAAGCCGATGGGCACAATCATTTACTCCAAGAGGTCGTGGTCCATTGCTTTTGACGAATCAAGGATGATTTCTTGTTTGGCTGCTTCTCTGCCTGTGGTTCCTGCTGTCAGAAAACCTGTCATAGTGAAGCGCCCGGTGGCCAGAGCTTTATTTGAGGCGCTGCCGGCTGTTTCAGATTCTGTTTCTGAAGAAGTTGGGTCTGATAGTTCTGCTGTTCCTGTATCGGTTCAATCATCACCTTTGGTTTTCTCTGTGGAACAATCCTTTGCGCGTAAGCGAAGAGAGAAGAAGAAGGCTCCTGTTGTCGATACGTCACTAAGGCGTTGCACTCGGAGCGTGGCAAAGTTGGATGGCTACAAAAACGTGGTTTTTGAGCAGCTTTCTCTACAGCCATCTAAGAAGCTCCCCCGTGCAAAGCCCATGGAGGACAAGGCCCAGCCCACTTCTGTGGATGATTCTGAAGATGCTCTGCCTATTGCACCACCACACACCCCACTTCATGTTCTCCAAGCTGTGGGAACAGAGCTTGAGATTGATCCTTCGCTTCTATCGGTGGACAAGCTTATGGCTAATCCATAGGAGGACTTGTCTGCATCTTCTGCTTAGTATTTATGTTATCTTCTATGTCGAGGCCGAGGGTGCCTGTTATGCTTGTCTTTTTTTTCTGTTGAACTGAGTCCGGTCTGGGATGTGGCACATTGGGGTTCTGAACTTTACTTTATTTTGGATGGTATGGCATTATGTGCCATGCTCTTTTTGCTACTCTACGCAATGGTTATTCATGAATCGTGTTACAACGCGTAGTTGGAAAGTTTTATGTTGGAATGTTCGCGGTCTGAATTTGGATGCTAGGCAGCGCTCTGTCAGGGAGAAAGTGATAGAGAGTCAGTGTTCAGTGTTTTGTTTGCAAGAAACTAAGCTATCCTCTTGCTCGCATTCAATCATGAAAAGCATTTGTCCTCATGGGTTTGATCAATTCGCTGAGTCTCCCTCTAGTGGAGCCTCTGGGGGTCTTTTAACAGCGTGGCGATCTGATGTGTTCTGTGGCACCCTGCTCGAAGTCAAACCCTACGCTATCGTTATGCAATTTACCTCGGTTCATAATAATGAGCAATGGTTTCTGGTTAATGTGTACGGTCCATGTCAGGGTGAGTTGCGCGATGAGTTTGTTTCCTGGATTTACAACTTGGACATTGATCCGGATCAGATGTGGATGTTGATGGGGGACTTCAACTTCATCCATTCCATTAATAATAGGAATCTCCCCGGGGGCGATATAAATGATATGTTTATTTTCAATGAAATAATTGGCCATTTGGGCCTGTTGGAACTTCCTCTAGAAGGACGAAAATTTACTTGGTCTAATATGCAGGACAGGCCTCTTCTGGAACAATTGGACTGGGTTTTTACTTCTGCAAGTTGGATTAACATTTATCCCATGACCCAACTGACCCCTTTGGCCAAGACTACGTCTGATCATGTTCCTTGTCTGGTGACCATCAGTACAGCAATTCCAAAAGCACATATCTTCAGGTTTGAATTTTTTTGGATCCATCAGGCTGGTTTCATGGAGTGTGTTCAGGAGGTTTGGAATCGTCCCCCTCGTAAGACCCATATCTCGGCAATAATTGTTGACAAACTAAAGGCGTTGAGGTTTGCATTGAAGAAATGGTAGAAAGGTTTATCACATATTAAAAGGTTAATTGAGAAGTGTAACTGGGTAATTCTTTGGTTGGACAATCTTGAGGATAAGAGATCTCTGTCCAGGCCTGAGTTTAATTTCAGGAAAATCACAAAATTGTACCATGAACATCTGCTTCACATGCAATATATGTACTGGAGGAAGAGATGTACAATTAGGTACATCAAAGTGGGAGAGGAAAACTCTAAATTCTTTTAGGCCATGGCAACTGAGAGATATAGAAAAAACTCTATTGCTAGCTTGTTGCTGTCTGATGGATCAGTAACGTCAAACCATGTGGAAATGGCCAAAGAATTCTTGTCATCCTTCAAAAGCAGAATGGGGATAGTTAAGTCAATTTCTTTGGATGAAAACTTATTGTCTCTAATACCTAGGGTCCAGGGTTTGGAGGTGCTCACAAAACCGTTTGAATTAAAAGAAATTGAGCAGGTTATTAAGGACTTGCCTATTGATAAGGCCCCTGGACCTGATGGCTTTAATGGGCTTTTTTTAAAAAGTGTTGGCATATAATTTCTGCTGATTTTATACAGCTGGTTAAGGAGTTTCATGCTGGAACAGTGCAGTTAGAAAATTTGAATGATGCATACATTACCCTGATTCCAAAGAAGCAGACACCTGAGTGTGTGGGAGACTTTAGGCCAATTTCACTAACCTCTGTTGGTCTGAAGTTCCTTACAAAGCTTGCTGCTAACAGATTCCAACAGGAGATCACCAAATGTGTGCATAAAAATCAATATGGTTTCATAAAATCGAGAACAATCCAGGATTGTCTTGCTTGGACCTTTGAGTATATCCATCAGTGCAATCAGTCTAAAAGGCCCATCCTTTTGCTTAAGTTAGACTTTGAAAAGGCTTTTGATTCTATCCAGCATGAGGCTATCATAAAGATTTTAATTGCAAAAGGTTTTGATGAACGATGGATTATTTGGATTAAGCAATTGCTGTCTTCTGGCACTTCTTATGTCCTTCTGAATGGAGTCCCTAGTAATCACTTTAAATGCAAATGTGGAATCAAGCAAGGGGACCCAATTTCTCCTTTGCTCTTTGTTATTGCGGCTGATCTCTTGCAGACATTGATTAATAATCTTCTTCACCAAGGTTTAATAAGCAGGCCTCTGCCTACCCATGATCCTGATTTCCCAGTGGTCCAATATGCTAATGATACACTGCTTTTCTTAAATGCTGATAAAGATCAATTGGGGGCTCTGAAATCAGTTTTACATTCCTTCTCACAGGAAATTGGACTTCAGATTAATTTCCATAAATCCTCCATGTATCCCATTAATGTAAGTGATCAAGATGCTTCTGACCTTGCTGCCTATTTTGGTTGCAAATTAGGCAATATGCCTTTTACTTATCTGGGTCTGCCAGTGGGGACCACCAGGCCCAAAATTGTGGACCTTCTTCCCCTTGTGGATTGTATGGAGAGAAGATTGATAGCAAGTTCTTGGTTCTTGCCTCAAGGGAGCAGATTGCAATTAGTTAATTCTGTCATTTCTTCATTGCCTATCTTCTTCCTTTGCAGTTTGTCAATTCCTCAGGGTATTTTGAAACAATTGGAAAGAATCTAGAGGCAGTGTTTATGGAGGAAATATGGTCAGGAAAGGGGACATTCACTGGCGTCTTGGCCACTTGTTTGCAGGCCTAAGTCAAAGGGGGGGCTTGGAATCTTAAACCTTGGCTTGCAGAATGATGCTCTCCTACTGAAACATCTCAATAAATTTTATAACAAGATGGATGTGCCCTGGGTGCAGTTAGTTTGGGGTTCTTACTATTTTGAAAGGATTCCACATGATACTGTTCTTTGTGGCTCTTTTTGGTGGAGAGATGTCTGTAAGTTGATGGATAATTTCAGGGCAGTTACTTCGGTTGATGTTCATAGTGGAGATACGGTGCAGTTCTGGTCTGACTATTGGCAAATTGGAAACAGTTCTGTCCCTCTGCAAGATCGATTTCCTAGGCTATATTCTTTTTGTCTACACAAAAATCTCTCAGTCAAGGAAGTCTTTGAGGCTAGTAGTTTCCAGGACCTTTTTTACTTGCCTCTTACTGAACAAGCTTTTCAGGAACTACAGCAGCTTTCCTCTTTAATGGGGTCTTTCCATTTGGACAGTAACTCCCATGACCACTGGGGATGGAGGCATGGCAAGAAATCAGAATATACTGCAAAAAGGTTTTATGATTTTGTCTATCAGCCAATGGTATCAAACCCCATTCTGGGGTGGATATGGAAAAGTTGCTGTACTATGTCGATCAAGATGTTTGCTTGGCTTGTTATAATGGACAGGGTTAACACCAAGGACATGATTCAGAGGAGGCATTGGAGGATTAATGAAGGACCAGAATGTGTTCTTTGCCTGACTGGAATACTGGAGGACAAAAATCACCTCTTTTTCCAGTGCACTTTTAGTGTTCGCGTGTGGAACTATCTGCAAATTGAATGGAAAGATTGTGATGATATGGTGGAAATTGCTTGTCATGCTAGGAAGGATTTCAACAAGCCTTTCTTTGGGGAGGTGGTTTTCACGGCCTGGTGGAATATTTGGAAGATCAGAAATGATAGAGCTTTCAGGAACATTCAACCATCTTTCAGGACATGGAGGAATGGATTCATTCATGATCTTACTCTGCTCTCTCATCGAATCAAACGGAAATATAGAGACGCCCTTCTTAAGTGGATTGATTTTCTTCCTCCTTGAGGAGAGTTGCTTCTTTGTTTCTTTGTAATTAATAGGTATAGTGCACCCCTTCTCTGTATAGCCTTCTTTAGAGCCTTCCCTCTTTTCTTTTATTCTTTTATTTCTTTCCTCATCTTGAGGAAACCCTGTATGCCTTTTGCTTTATTAATAAAATGTTGTGGGGTGCAAGCCCTGCAGTCTTCATGGTCAAAAAAAATATTACCAATTCTTTGACATTCATCACAAGACAAAACAAACTTACGGGCATCCTTGAAGAGAGTAGGCCAATAAAAAATGGATTGCAATACCTTATGTGCAGTTCTATCTCCAGCATGGTGTCCTCCATAAGCCTTGGAGTGACACTTGCGTAGGATCTATTCCTGTTCATGCTCAGGTACACAACGTCTAATAACACCAACTACTCCTTCTTATAAAGGTGTGGGTCATCCTAGAACTAATGTCTTAAATCATAGAAGAACTTTTTCTTTTGCTGGTATGTGAAACTAGGTGGTATAAACTTAGCAACAATATAATTAGCATAATCAGCATACCATGGAGCAGTACGAGAAGCATTTATCACAGCTAGTTGTTCATCAGGGAAGCTATCATCAATAGGTAGTGGGTCATCAAGAACATTCTCTAACCTAGACAAGTTGTCTACAAAGGGGTTCTCAGCTCCCTTTCAATCAATAATATGCAAATCAAATTCTTGTAGTAGGAGAACCCATCTAATAAGTCCAGGTTTAGCATCTTTCTTTTCCATAAGATATTTAATAGCAGCATGATCAGTGTGAACAGTTACTTTAGAATCAACAATGTAAGGTCTGGACTTATCACAAGCAAATACAACTGCTAAAAATTCTTTTTCAGTAGTAGCATAGTTTCTCTGGGCACTGTCTAGAGTTTTACTAGCATATTTAATAACATTTAATTTCTTATCAACTCTTTGTCCCAGAGCAGCCCCTACGGCATAATCACTAGCATCACACATGATTTCGAATGGTAAATTCCAATCAGGAGGCTGAACAATAGGTGCAGAAATCAAAGCTTTCTTAAGTATTTCAAATGCTTCTACACAATCATCATTAAAAACAAAAGGAACATCTTTTTGTAAGAGGTTAGTCAGAGGCCGAGAAATTTTAGAGAAGTCCTTAATGAACCTCCTATAAAAACCGGCATGACCGAGGAAGCTTCATATACCTTTAATGTCCTTAGGACACATTATCTTTTCAATAGCATCAACCTTAGCTTTATCAACTTCAATACCTCTTTCCGAAATTTTATGCCCCAAGACAATACCTTCATTAACCATAAAGTGGCACTTCTCCCAATTCAAGACAAGATTAGTTTCTTCACGTCTCTGCAAAACTCGATCAAGGTTGCTTAAGCAATCATCAAAAGAAGTTCCATAAACAGAGAAATCATCCATGAAAACCTCAACAATCTTTTCACAAAAGTCAGAGAATATAGCAGTCATACATCTTTGAAAGGTAGCAGGTGCATTACATAAACCAAAAGGCATACGTCTATAAGCAATGGTACCGAAAGGGCAAGTAAAAGCTGTCTTTTCTTGATCCTCTTTTGACACAGGTATTTGAGAGAAACCAGAATAACCATCTAGAAAGCAAAAATGTGTATGTTTGGATAATCTTTCTAGCATTTGATCAATAAAAGGTAAAGGGTAATGATCCTTTTAGTAGCTTTATTTAATTTGCGGAAATCAATTACCATTCTGTAACCTATAACAATTCTTTGTGGGATCAATTCATCTTTATCATTAGGAACAGCAGTAATACCTCCTTTCTTAGGGACACAATGGACAGGACTTACCCACTGACTAACAGCAACGGGATAAATTATACCTGCCACTAGAAGCTTTAGTATTTCTTTTCTTACCACTTCTTCCATCTTAGGATTTAACCGTCGTGGTGATCAACAACCGGTTTCGCGTAGAGTGGGACTAATGCCCTTAAGATCATCAAGAGTATATCCAATAGCAGCACAGTGCTTCTTCAGATTTTTCAATAATTTCTTTTCTTCATGCTCTGAAAGGTTAGCACTAATAATAACAGGATATATCTCTTTCTCATCAAGATAAGCATATCTAAGAGTATCAGGTAAAGGTTTAAGCTCAAACACGGGATCACCCTTGGGTGGAGGGGGATCCCTAGAATTTAAACAGGCAAGTTATGTTTCAAAATAGGTCCCTATTTAAAGAATACTTCATCTATTTCCCTTCTTTCATTCATAAACATATCATTTTCATGGTCTAGCAAATATTGTTCTAAAGGATTACTAGGAGGCACGGAAATAGAAGCAAGACCAATAATTTCATATTTACAAGGCAATTTTTTATCATGGGGTTGTCTACGAAATTTAGCAAAATTAAATACATGAGATATATCCCCTAAACCAACAGAAACAATATCCTTATTGCAGTCTATCTTAGCATTAACAGTATTCAAGAAGGGTCTACCAAATATAATGGGATAAAAGTCATCTTGTGGGGAACCAAGAACAAGAAAATCAGTAGGATATTTAACTTTCCCACACAAGACTTCAACATCTCTAACAATCCCAACTGGTGAAATAGTGTCTCTATTGGCAAGCTTAAGTGTAACATCAATCTCTTCTATCTCAGCAGGTGCAATATCATGCATAATTTATTTGTATAAGGAATGAGGTATTGCACTTGCACTGGCACCCATATCACATAAGCCATGATAGCAATGGTCTCCTATTTTAACAGAAATAACAGGCATGCCTACAACAGGTCTATGTTTATTTTTAGTATCGGGTGTAGCAATTCTAGCAGCTTCATCACAGAAGTAAATAACATGTCCATCAATATTATTAGCCAAGAGATCTTTAACCATAGCAACACTAGGTTCAACTTTAATTTGCTCAGAGGGTGTAGATGGTCTAGTATTACTCTTACGAACCACAGTTGAAGCTTTAGCATGATCCTTTATTCTAACAGGGAAAGGTGGTTTCTCAATATAAACAGTAGGAACAACAGAATCATTATAAGTGATACTCTTTTCTTCAACTTTAATAGGTTCAACTACTTTTACTTCAATGGGAGAATTATATTTAAACCACTTATCCTTAGGGAGATCAACATGAGTAGCAAAGGATTCACAGAAAGAAGCTACTATCTCAGAGTCAAGTCCATATTTAGTGCTAAATTCACGGAAAGCATCGGTATCCATAAAAGATTTAACACAATCAAACTTAGGTGTTATACCTGACTCCTTACCTTCATCGAGATACCAATCTTCAGAGTTGCATTTAATTCTTTCCAATAAATCCCATTTGAATTCAATAGTCTTCATCATAAAAGATCCAGTACAAGAAGTATCGAGCATGGAGCGATTACTGAGAGAAAGCCGAGCATGAAAATTTTGAATAATCATTTCTTTGAGAGCTCATGATTGGGGCATTAATATAACATTGACTTAAGCCTCCCCTAAGCTTGAGCTATGCTTTCTCCTTCGCGAGGCCAAAAATTATATATATAATTACGATCACGATGAACAAGATGCATAGGATAAAACATCTGATGAAATTCCAATTTCAATCGGTTGTAGTTCCATGATCCCATATCATCGCATAGCCTAAACCATGACAATGACTCTCACTTCAAAGATAAAGGGAAGACCTTCTTCTTGATAACATCCTCGGGCATACCTGCAAGCTTAAATAATCCACAAACTTCATCCACATAGATTAGGTGTAAATTGGGATGTAATGTTCCATCACCTATGAAAGGATTAGCTAGCAGTTTCTCTATCATACCCGAAGGAATTTCAAAGTAAACATTTTCAGTAGGTTCAGTAGGTTGAGGTAAATTTCAGCATGCTATATAAATTTTTCCTTACCAAATTCCACCTACCAAAGGCGCTTCACTCCCCGGCAACGGCGCCAGAAAAGAGTCTTGATGACCCACAAGTGTAGGGGATCTATCGTAGCCTTTTCGATAAGTAAGAGTGTCGAACACAACGAGGAGCAGAAGGAAATGATAAGCGGTTTTCAGCAAGCTATTCTCTGCAAGCACTGAAATTATCGGTAACAGATAGTTTTGTGATAAGGTAATTTGTAACGGGTAACGAGTAATGAAAGTAAATAAGGTGCAGCAAGATGGCCCAATCCTTTTTGTAGCAAAGGACAAGCCTGGAAAAACTCTTATATAAAGGAAAGCGCTCCCGAGGACACATGGGAATTATCGTCAAGCTGTTTTCATCACGTTCATATGATTCGCGTTCGGTACTTTGATAATTTGATATGTGGGTGGACCGGTGCTTGGGTACTGCCCTTCCTTGGACAAGCATCCCACTTATGATTAACCCCTATTGCAAGCATCCGCAACTACAACAGAAGTATTAAGGTAAACCTAACCATAGCATGAAACCTATGGATCCAAATCGGCCCCTTATGAAGCAACGCATAAACTAGGGTTTAAGCTTCTGTCACTCTAGCAACCCATCATCTACTTATTACTTCCCAATGCCTTCCTCTAGGCCCAAACAATGGTGAATTGCAATGTAGTCGACGTTCACATGACACCACTAGAGGAAAGACAACATACATCTCATCAAAATATCGAACGAATACCAAATTCACATGACTACTTATAGCAAGACTTCTCCCATGTCCTCAGGAACAAACATAACTACTCGCAAATCATATTCATGTTCATAATCAGAGGGTTATTAATATGCATAATGGATCTGAACATATGATCTTCCACTGGGTAAACCAACTAGCATCAACTACAAGGAGTAATCAACACTACTAGCAACCCACAGATACCAATCTGAGGCTTTGGGACAAAGATTGGATACAAGAGATGAACTAGGGTTTGAGAGGAGATGGTGCTGGTGAAGATGTTGATGGAGATTGACCCCCCTCCTGATGAGAGGATCGATGGTGATGACGATGGTGATGATTTCCCCCTCTCGGAGGGAAGTTTCCCCGGCAAAACAGCTCCGCCAGAGCCATAGATTGGTTTCGCCAAGGTTCCGCCTCGTGGCGGCGGAGTTTCTTCCCAAAAGCTTGCTTATGATTTTTTTCCTCCATGAAAGACTCCATATAGCCAAAGATGGGCATCAGAGGGCTGCCAGGGGGCCCACGAGGCAGGGGCATGCCCCCACCCTCGTGGACGGTGGGTGGCCCCCCTCTGGTACTTCTTTCGCCCAATATTTTTTTTATATTCTAAAACGTGCTCCCGTGAAGTTTCAGGACTTTTGGAGATGTGTAGAATAGGTCTCTAATATTTGCTCCTTTTCCAGCCCAGAATTCCAACTGCCGGCATTCCCCCTCTTCATGTAAACCTTGTAAAATAAGAGAGAATAGGCATAAGTATTGTGATATTATGTGTAATAACAGCCCATAATGCAATAAATATTGATATAAAAGCATGATGCAAAATGGACATATCAGTGAGCTAAGCACACCCACCTTCTCCCTAGCAAGCAGGCATTTTGCAATGAAAAAGACCAAAGTAATGAACCGCGGGAAAATGCAAACCAGCGGCAGTGATAGCTGACACCCCTCTCTCATCTCCCACTGTTAAAGTGCG
This sequence comes from Triticum urartu, assembly GCF_003073215.2. NCBI lineage: Eukaryota > Viridiplantae > Streptophyta > Magnoliopsida > Poales > Poaceae > Triticum > Triticum urartu. The sequence goes on from NC_053028.1 coordinate 420,258,165, forward strand.
ATAAAAAGTCTCAAACTCCGTCGGCTTAGGCTCGGCTAAGCTCCAATCAGAAGGGATCATGCATATGTCACAAAATTCAGTAAGTGGTATCTGATGGTTTTCTGCATATAAATCAAAACTCACTTCAGGAGGATTATTTCTATGAAGGAAAGTAAAACTTTGAACAAAGATGTTTGTGAGGATTTGGTGCTGTTCACACTCATCTGCGATGAAGTCAGTGAGGCCGGCATTAGCAGCATATTGTGTGAACTCCTGAAGGATTCCCGCCTCTTCTAGGAACAGGGTGTGCGGCCATTCACATGGTCGTACTTCCACCAACCTCCGAGGATGAACATCACTATCAGATGACTCCCTAATAACACCCTTGGAGTTCTTCTTAGAGCCAAACTTCCTAAAGATATTCATGGTTTTCCTATGAACAAAATTCTAAAATTTATTAGCCCAAAAATTTTTCTCAACAGAACTTCACAAAAATGATACCAACTACTCATAGGGATACATAGAGGCCATAGCAAGCATTCAAACTACTTACAATACTAAGAATTCAAGATGCAAGCTCATCTACAGCAGCACCAAGAGTAGCTAATTATTCAAAATATAAACCACTAAAACAAAAACTAATTGGACAAACGGTGGAGTCACATATCAAGCAACAATCCCCCGAAACAGTTACAAAAAACGAGCTTCGAGCAAGGAGATCGAAATCCGCGGGTTTGAGAGCAAGAACACGGGAGAGAGAACAATGGAGATTTTTTTCTAGAGGTAGGTGATGATGTGGTATGAAGAGATAAGTGAGGGGGCCCATGTGGGGGCCACAACCCACCAGGGCGCGCATGGGGGTCCTGGTGCGCACAGGTGGGTTGTGCCCACCTGGTGCACCCCTCTGATGTTATTTGCACAAAAAAATCTTAAATATTCAGAAAAAAATCATCTTAAATTATCAGGGCATTATGAGAACTTTTATTTCTGGGTCATTTTTTATTGCACGACAAATTCAGAAAACAGACAGAACATGGCATTTTATTTTATTTAACTAATAATAACAGAGAATAAAAAGTAGGGATAGAAAGTGGTTCTTACTAAATTCATCAACTTCATACCGCTAAAAATGATCCATTAATAAGGTTGATCAAGTCTTATTAACAACCACTTTTCAATTAGCATGAAACCGAAGAACTTATGTAAATCACTAAGTTACCTCAATGGGGATATGAATGTCCCCAACAATAGGAGTTTCATAGTTCTTTTGATAGTAGGTAAGAGTATTTGAAAACTTCCAATAGTGATTGTCGGAGATTTTTCAATAACATTAATACCATTCACTTGGAATTGTTTCTTCGGAAAGTGCACCGTATGCTCATTACCATTGATATGAAAAGTGATCTTGCTTTTATTGCAATCAATAATAGCCCCTGCAGTATTCAAGAAGGGTCTACCAAGGATAATCGACATGTTGTCGTCCTCGGGCATCTCAAGTATAACAAAGTCAGTCAAAATAGTAACATTAGCAACAACAACGGGCACATCCTCACAGATACTGATAGGTGTGGCAGTTGATTTATTAGCCATTTGCAAAGATATTTCAGTAGGTGTGAGTTTATTCAAATCAAGTCTTTTATATAAAGAGTAAGGCATAACACTAACACCAGCTCCTAAATCACACAAAGCAGTTTTCACATAATTCTTTTTGTTAGAGCAAGGTATAGTTGGTATTCCCGGATCTCCAAGTTTTTTAGGTACTCCATCTTTAAAAGTATAATTAGCAAGCATAGTGAACATTTCAGCTTCTAGTATTTTTCTCTTATTTGTGATGATGTCTTTCATATACTTTGCATAAGGAGGCATTTTCAAGATATCAGTCAAGTGATTACGCAAAAAGACTGGCCTCAACATTTCAGCAAAGCATTCAAACTCTTCATCATCATTTCTTAGTTGACTTAGGTAGAAAGGGCATAGGTTTTTGAACCCACGGTTCTCTTTCTTTACCATGTATTCTAGCAATGAAGTCTCTTTTATCATGTCTTTTATTCTTTGGTTGTGGGTTATGAAGATCAACAGGTGGTTCTATCTCAACATCATTGTTTGGTTCTTTATTATTTGGTTGAGAGTCTTCATGAACATCAGCATTATATTTTTCATTATCACTAGGTGAGTGTTCATTACCAGACTGAGTTTCAGCATCAGAGATAGAAACTTCATTATCATTGTCAGGAGGTTTCTCTATTTCAGGTTCACTAGGAGCATGTGAAGTCCTATCATTTTTCTTTTTCATTTTCTTTTTAGAAGAACTAGGTGCACTAGTGTTGGCTCTTCCTGAATCTTGTTCAATTCTTTTTGGGTGTCCCTCGGGATAAAGTGGTTCCTGGGTCATTTTACCTCCTATAGTTGCAACTCTAACAGCAAAGTCATGGATATTATTATTCATTTCATCAAGCAACTCTCTTTGAGATTTAGCAACTTGTTCTAACTGAGTTTGAACCATAGAAGCATGCTTTCCAAGACCTCTAACATCATTTGATATTCTAAATAACAAGTCACTCAAGCAAGCAATCATATCAGAATTGTATTTTAATTGTTTCATAACATTTGCATTGAAGTGATCTTGTTTTCTAATATATTTTTCAAACTCATCAAGGCATTGACTAGGATGCATATTGTGAGGATTATCATTATCATTGAACTTCATAAGAGAATTTACCTCTACCACCTTAGGCAGTTGTGGTGTATTAATCCCATGTATTTCTTCAATACGAGGTAAATTTTTAACATCCTCAGCTTTAATACCCTTTTCCTTCATAGATTTCTTTGCCTCTTGCATATCTTCATGACTGAGATATAATATACCCCTCTTCTTCGGAGTGGGTTTAGGCGGTGGTTCAAGAAGAGTCCAATCATCATAATTTTTTATATATTATTCAATAATTCTTCATCTTGTCCAACGGTTCGTTCCCTGAAAACACAACCGGCACAACTATCTAGGAAGTCACTAGAAGCATCGGTTAGTCCATTATAGAAGATATCAAGTATTTCATTTTTCTTAAGAGGATGATCAGGCAAGCATTAAGTAATTGGCAAAGCCTCCCCCAAGCTTGTGGGGGACTCTCTTCTTTAATTTGCACAAAGTTAAATATTTCATGTAAGGCAGCTTGTTTCTTATGAGCAGGGAAATATTTTTCAGAGAAGTAATAAATCATATCCCGGGGACTACGCACACAACCAGGAGCAAGAGTATTGTACCAAGCCTTAGCATCACCCTTTAATGAGAAAGGAAATAATTTGAGAATATAGTAATAGTGAGTTTTCTCATCATGAGTAAAAAGGGTGGCTATGTCATTCAACTTAGTAAGATGTGCCACAACAGTTTCAGTTTCATAACCATGGAAAGGATCAGATTCAACCAAAATAATTAACTCTGAGTCGACAGAGAATTCATAATCCTTATCATCAATAAAGATAGGTGATGTAGAAAACTTAGGATCATATTTCATTCTAGCATTCAGAGATTTTTCTTTATACTTGCATAATTATTTCTCTAGATCATCTCTATCTCTGTAAGCACGAATATCTCTAGTTGTTTCTTCACTCATAACATAACCTTCTGGTACCTTAGGCAATTCATATCTAGGAGGGCTAGTTCTAGTAGGTGTTTCAGGAGATTCAGTTTCAAGATCATCATCAGATTCAACAACATCATGTTGTATAACTCTAGCAATTTGTTTATCAAGAAATTCACCAAGTGGCACATCATCATTAAGCAAGGTACTAGCATCATCGTAAGCATTATCCATAGCAGAAGTAGCATCACCAATAACTTGCGACATATCAGAATTAATAGCATGTGGTGGTGTTGCAAGTTTACTTATAACAGAAGGTGAATCTAAAGCAGAACTGGATGGCAGTTCCTTACCTCCCCTCGTCTTTGAGGGAAATATCTTGGTCTTAGCATCCTTTAGATTCTTCAAAGTGATAATATGATAATAATCCCAAGTGACTCAACAAATATAGCTATGCTCCCCGGCAACGGCGCCAGAAAAAGGTCTTGATAACCCACAAGTATAGGGGATCACAAAAGGTTTCGAGGGTAGAGTATTCAACCCAAATTTATAGATTCGACACAAGGGGAGCCAAAGAATATTTGAAGGCATTAGCAGCTGAGTTGTCAATTCAACCACACTTGGATATTAATTATCTGTAGCAACATGATCAATAGCAAACTAATATGATAGTTTTGATAATAGTAGCAGTAGTAACAGTATCAGTAATAGTAACAGTGATAGCAGTAATTTTGTAGCAAGTGTAACAATGATGATAGCAGCAGTAACTTAGCAAGAACAATATAGGATAAATTCGTAGGCATTCGATTGGTGACTTGTTGTATGATATTCATCATGAGACAGTTATAAGCTAGGGCGATACGGTAGTAGCTCCAGTTCATCGATATAATGTAGGCATGTATTCCGTAAATTGTCATACGTGCTTATGGAAAGAACTTGCATGACATCTTTTTTCCTACCCTCCCATGGCAGCGGCGTCCTATTGGAAACTAAGGGATATTAATGCCTCCTTTTAATAGAGAACCGGAAAAAATCATTAACACACGGTGAATACATGAACTCCTCAAACTACGGTCATCACCGGGAGTGGGCCCGGCTATTGTTACTCTGGGGTTGACGGATCATAACACGTAGTAGGTGAATATAACTTGCAAGATCGAATCTAGAACATGGATATAATGGTGATAACATAAATGGTTCAGATCTGAAATCATGGCACCCGGGCCCAAAGTGACAAGCATTAAGCATGGCAAAGTCATAGCAACATCAATCTAAGAAGATAGTGGATACTAGGGATCAAGCCCTAACAAAACTAACTCGATTACATGATGAATCTCATCCAACTCCTCACCGACCAGCGAGCCTACGTAGGAATTACTCGCTCCCGGTGGGGAGCATCATGGAATTGGCGATGGAGAAGGGTTGGTGATGACGAAGAACGAAGATCCCCCTCTCCGAAGCCCAAAACGGACTCCAGATCTGGCCTCCCGAGGAAGAACACGAGGTGGCGGCGTATCCATCTTGTGGATTGCGATAATCCTTTCTCCCTGATTTTTTCTGGAAAATAGGATTTTATAGCGTCGGTTTTAGGGTCTATGGGGCCACCACATGGGGACAACCCAGCTGGGCGCGCCAGGAGAGGGGGGCGCGCCCTGGTGAGTTGTGCCCACCTAGGTGCCCCTCTCCGGTAGGTCTTGGCTCCAGAAATTCTTATTTATTATATAAAAATTCCTCGCAAAGTTTCGTCCCATTCCGAGAACTTTTATTTCTACACAAAAACATCACCATGGTAGTTTTGCTGAAAATAGCGTCAGTCCGGGGTTAGTTTCATTCAAATCATGAAAATTAGAGTCCAAAATAAGAGGAAAAGCGTTAGGAAAAGTAGATACGTTGGAGACGTATCAATGATTTACTTGTTGACAACTCTAGTGATGAAAACTATGATGAACTTGCTATTAATCATGCTAATCAAGATAAAGCGAATGATGATGATAAGAAGGTGATTGAGCTTCTAACTAGAGAACTAAACACTCTTAAGTTAGCTCATGAAACTACCTTAGAAGATCATCGAGAACTTTTAAAGACTCGTGAGAAGCTACGCTTTGAAAAGCTCAACCTAGAGCAAGAGCATGGGTTCTTAAAAGCAATAAATGATGATCTTCGTAAGAAAAGTTCTTCTTACATTGCCAAGCGTTTACTCTTGTCTACTTACATGCCACAAGTAAAATCTAGCAACAAGAGTAAGAAAGATTCTTGTTCTAGTAGTAACAATAATAATGCTAAATCCAATGTTGTTGCTTCTAGTAGTTCTCTTGATTCCACTAATGATTCTCTTAGCCAAATTATAGTTGAGCAAGAAAATAGCTTATTGAAGGGAATTAAAGGTGTTTACAAGAGCCTTGCCGGAAGTAAGCAATTTGAGGAAATTGTACGCAGGCAAGGAAGGCAACAGAAGAATCAAGGTGTTGGTTTTGAATGAAAGTTCAATGCCAATGGAGTTGAGTGGGAAGAAGATCAATACCCCAAGATGAAGGTTGTTCCTCAACAAGAGAAGTATGATCCTACTTCCTTCAAGGGAACACAAGCTCAAGATGATCTTCCACCACGAGACCACAAGCTAAAAGGCAAGGACAAGCTTCAAGAGGAGATTGATGCATTTGAAGAAGCTCCTAAGGCCTTGGTCAAGTGGGTTCCCAAGACTACATCAAGTTCCGCTTCATCAAGTACTACTACAACTCTAAGGATTCCCATCAAGATGATGTGGATCCCGAAGAAGAAGAGCTAGAGAGTTCTTGAGGGTGACTCGACCAACATACTTCACTCATATTCAGTTTGGCAAGAACAAGTGCAAACAACCTCCACATCTTGCACTAGTTCAAGGAGTCACAAACCCTCTTATTGGTAAGACAAGGGACAAGGTAACCTAATGCTTTCATGGACATCATCTTGTGTGTACTTCACTCTATGTCTATGGATATCCTTGTTTGTTCCTTGTGGGGCTAACCCATGTAGGTATTGAAAGTGCACTCACTCCAATAGATTGCTCCAAATGATCTACATCAACATTGAGCATCCACATCTTCAACATCTACATGAAGTCATCATCGACAAAACCCAAGGTTAGTTCATCCCTCTTAGGGGGGATATCACATCTAGGGGGGAGCTTTACTCTAAGAATTGAGCTAAAGCTACTCTAATGGTGTGAACACAACAATGCTTTATGTAAAAGTGGTAACCCCACTTGTGCTTAAACGGTGAGTATGACCTACGATCAAATGTTCTCATTTGACTCCTCAGTCAATATACTCATATATAGATGACCTAGTCATCACCAATTGCTTGATAGATGATAGAGTGTTTGTGCATGCTTTGCCACATATTCCATTTTCCATCTTATTGTGTGAGCATGTTGATTGCATATTTTTCTCATTCCAGGACATCTATTTGTTGCTTTGATTGTTTGGTCTTTTTCTTTTGCCAAATGGATGGACAAGAATGCTTAAGTACTCCCTCTAGCTATCTATGCTTTTCTCGTCTCAAACTCTATTCATGCTACATCACAAAGTTTCATCAAGTCAGATTCGAACCCTCTTGGTGAGGAGCACTTGGAGCCACTGATTCGTCATAGACTTAAAACTTCCAAAACCTATATGTGTATCTCGGTCTAACCGATTCATATCTTTCGGTCATACCGAGTTCATTGAGTTGATCTAGGTTTTCAATCTCGGTGCAACCGATTTGAACAGCTCGGTCACACCGAGTTGTTGTAACCTCTTGCGATTCTGCATCTCGGTGCCACCGAGTCGTTCCACTTGTTTACATCGACAGGGTCGGGATATATATACTCACGAGTCAAGTTTTGGAAATTCCTCCGAAACCTTTTGCCCGCGCGTGTCCTATTCTGCTGACTCAGGTCTCCCAATCGTATCCTCATCGCCAGCGACCTCCCGCCGCTGGTCTCCGTCGCCGTCAACGGGAATCTTCACCGCCGTTGCCCGCCGTAGCGAGTTCACCGCCGAGTTAGGGTATGAAATCGACCCCTATGTGCAACGTTAACCTCTGATTCCTGCACTTAGGTCATTGCCATGATTCTTACCATGTATGAGATCACTCTATCCAGCTAAAACTTCCTTTAGATTAGTTTTGATTCGAAAATTTAGGGTTAGATTTCCGCCGAACTCATCTCGGACCGAGCGAGTTGTAGAAATTGGTCTCACCGATTTGGCTTAGGCCATTGCACTTGTGATTTTTGGTCTGACCGAAACTTGCAAATCAGTGTGACCGAGTTCGATTCTCAGTGAAACCCTAGCAATCTCGGAGCCACCAGACTGTGTCTCGGTCTGACCAATTCCACCAGTTCAGACTCCGATGTTGCTTCGGTGGCATCGAGTTTAACAAATCGGTAGCTCCGAAATGCTTTCTGTGGAAAACTAAAACTAAGTTTTTTGACTCAATTGTTTGCAAAATCTCTGCACTTTGTGATGCTCATCCACTCTATCTCAACTATATCTATTCACAGGGTTAGCTTTCAGTTTGCAGTGTCAGCAATGTCTGATCAGAGTGACAGCCAGAACAAGTCTGAGGAGCAAGTCAACTTGAGTGAGGGCACTAGTCCCTCTGACAACTATGATGATGGAAGCAGAAGCACCCCAAGCAACTTGCCCAAGGCAGCAACCAGGACAAGGAGAAAGAGAAACTATGAATCCGAGGATGAAGATTATGTTGCTGTTGAGGAGGAGGTCAGCTCTAAGAAGAAAGTTGTCAAGAAGGAATTTGGCACAGCAGCTTCAACCAAACCTGGTATGCACAAGAAAGCTCCTGCCAAAAGGGTGCCCATGTCAAAGGCCAGAGCCTCAACTCTTGAAGCCTCCAAATCAACTGAAGAAGAGGATTCCGGTGAGGGAAAGAAAAGGAAAGAAAGGGCCAAAAATACTATGGCAAGAGTTATTGGAAAGCCCTCAATGATGATCCAATCAGATGAGGAAGAGTAAGAAGAGGATGTTGCACCAGCATCAAAGACTCAGAAGCTGATGGGGGCTGCCATCAAGTGTGGGGCTGCTCCATCAAATCCCAAGACTGCCCCCAAAGCTACTACTCAAGCTTCAAAGGCTGCACCAAAGAGATCCACCAGGAATATACCAGCTGCTGAGAAAAACAAGGCCCCAGTGCCTAAAATAGAAAAGGAAGATGATGACGAAGCTCAAGTGCTCAAAAAATTGAAGCCAAAAATTCCGACAATCACCCAGAGAAAGGATGCAGGTCACAGGTTGTGGAGACAATCAGACCCTTATGCTGTGAGGAGAAGGACTGTTGTGGACTACAGATTTCACACCAAGGAACAGCAGGACTTCTATGAGACAATCATTTTGGATAAGAAGCCCATCATGTGTGACATGAAGTGGGTGGATTGGAAGTACATTGACAACAATGAAGATCACTTCCCTGGAGTGCATGAAAGTTTGAGACTCAATGGAGTAGACACCTTTGTTGGTCAGAAATTGACCAAGTGGAATGATGAGCTTATTATGCATTTCTATTCAATAGCTCATTTTTATCCAGATGGGAGAATTGTATGGATGACTGAAGGAACAAGGTATTAGTCTACTGTTGCTGAGTGGGCCAAGCTTATCAATGCCCCTGAAGAGCATGAGGATGACATTGATGTCTATGCTAAACCTAGGAAGCGTCACAACTCCAGGGCCAACATGTACAAGGAGATACCTGACAAGGCCTTGGAGACACACAAGATAGGCTCAGTGTATTATCTGTTGTCTGGACTCGCCACCATGAACACCATATTGAGGCACACCTTGCTGCCCAAATTAGGAGATCACAGGATGATCAGAGGCCACTCCATCAACTTGCTTCAGATGTTTGATGTGCCCCAGAAATTTAAAGTGATGAGTTTGATTGCTGAAACCATCAAGAGAACTGCAGCAGACCAAAATAAATCATGTGGGTATGCTCCACACATTCAGATGCTCATCAACTCCAAGATAGGCAAAGGCATGTATCTCTTGGACAAAGAGCACCTTCCCTCGAGGCCTGATCGTGAGGACAACACAGTTGTTATGGATGCTTTAGATCCTACATCTGTAGAGGCTCAAGAGAAGAGAGAGAGAAGGCAGCCAAGATGCCAAGTGTTGAAGAGCTTCACACGTTTTTCTCAAGTCAAAAAGAGACCAACTTGGCTATCTCATTCAGGCTACTTTGAGGATTGAGAAAGGTTTGGCCAACCTGACTCAAAATCAAGAGAGTCTTGAGAGAATTTTTTAGACAAAACTTCATGACTTGGATGTCAAGGTGATAGAAATTTAGACATTAGTGGAGAAGATCCAAGAAGAGCTTGAGGATAGGGGTGACAAGACCACTACTGATGCCTATCAAAGGGTTCCTAGGAGGCAGAGGTCTGCAGCAGTGCCAGTGACAGATATTAGAGCTACAACTTCAGCTCCTGTAGCCACAACTTCAGTTGCCCCTCTAGTTGCAACTCCACCAGCTCCTACAACCTCTACACATGCATTTGTTGCAGGACTCCTCTCCACGCCACCTTCGCACTCCGAAGGTCCCAAAGATCAAGCTTAGAGAGCCGCATAACATAAAGCATTTTCAAGCTTTTTGGTAACTTGTTGCCAAAGGGGGAGAAAGTGTATAGATCATAGGCTTCGAGAGAGAGACACTACTGCAGGATGCTGCTAATGCGACACTATGATCAGAGACCCTTCGACGAAATTGTGTGCGATGCCATAATCGCGAACAGTGGTGTAAAAAATGTCAAAAAGGTGCAAAACATTTGCGATGGAGGATGCATCAAACACGGTTCAAATTTTAGTTGCGTGTGCAATGCAGGGTATACGGTTCAGCTCAATTAACTGTTTGCGATGAGGAGGGAAACGGGCAGCCAGATGAAGGTGTGTGCGATGTACAGCATACGGTTCACTCAGATGAACTGTTTGTGATTAGGAAACACAAAATAAACGGTCAGCCAGATCAAAGGTGTGTGCGATATATGGCATGCGGTTCACTCGGATGAACTATTTGCGTTGAGACATGAGAATAAAAATGGTTCAAATGAATAAGATGTGTGTGATACGCGGCAAACAGGTCTGTAATCGAAAACGTGTGTGAAGACCGATAACAACACAGACGATTACTACTAACAAGCCGTGTGTGTTGTGAGCAAACGATTGCTGGTATACAATTGTGAGTGATTGATGAAAACATCACCGACGAGTTCCATTGCTTAGTCCGTGTGCGGTGTGATTTTCTTTGTCCGCACAACATCTACGCTCTATCTACAGAGCATCAACATATATACTTAAAAAGACAGCATTGCATAACCAAATTAAGCATACAATTACACAAGTGACTACACACATAACATTTCCACACACCAAAGTAAGCAATTACATGCATACTAACGTAGGAGAAACGAGGATCTAATCGTCTACTTATTGTTGCGACGACGCTTGCCATTGCTCTTCTTCCGGTTGGATCCCTGGCCATTTTGGGGAAGGAGGCACTTCCTCATGTCAACGATCTGCCTGTACATGTCGTAGCTCGTGTACACCTCATTGGCCGCGTACACGATGTGAGATTTGTCGAGTTTCTCCATCCAGGCCGAGTGCCAGGCATGCTTGTCCTTGTTGCACGAATCCTTCATGTCTCTGTAGTAGGGGTCGATGATGGCCTCGACGAGGTGAACCAGTGAGTCCTTCTCATGCTCCTTGTTGCCCCAGATCTTGTATTGGCCCTGGATGTCGACAAGATTCTGGCAGGCAATGCCCGAATTCTCGAGCGCCTTTACATTGTTGGTGATGTCCACCGTAGCGAACATGTAGTGGGGGCTGTTGAAAAACCTGGAAAAAAGCTCGCAAGGTCTTGTGGCGAGGTAGTAGTGGTAGACGACGACATGGTGGTGGCAAGATACCCTCTAAGAATTTCTCATGGTGGGTGTGCTTCTTGCAATGGTGGGGCGCGATCGAAAGGTTGAAGAGACACAAGGATTAAATGGCCACTGTAATAAATGGGGGTCGGCCGTCCTGTAATCGTCACGTCTTGTCACGGCGTTCATCGAGGAGGATTCTAGTGCAGCTTGACAACATCGCACCGCACGCATGGGCTCGAAGAGGAGCCAAATGTATCGTCAGTGAGCCTCTTCCCGTGCTACCGCGCTGTTTACCGCGCAAGCTTCCCGCCCGGCTAGTTTGGCCATGCGTCGGCTAGAAGAGGGACAAATCGTGGGCGTTTATTGGCAAAAGCTTTGTAAAAATGAAGTGTGTGGAATGACTTCGATCATAAGTTTACCCGTGGGTGATGAGGTCAAAGTTACACAGAAGGGTGATGATGGACACTCGAGTGCGATAATTAATTATGCGCTCTACAGTGCACACGGTGGAAGAAACCAACTGTGTGCAATAATGTCGAAGATCGCAGTCGAGTTAGCTATACAGACCGTGTGTTGTGAGATCGACAAGGTAAACTAATTCGAGAATGGTTAATAAAATCTAAGACCATTGCATATTAAGGTCAAAATAGTGCTAGCAATATATGAGTCTCATACGATGCCATTTCAATGATTGTACCACAAAAGCTCTAAATGTTACAAGGTTCAAATTCCAGAGTTATATGGCTCAAATTCGAAGATTACAAGGTTCAAACTGATATTAGAAATGAAATTCAGCTCATCAGCTACAAACGCTCGCGCTGATCCACTGAACATGGATATCATAGAGGTTCAAACTAATATCACCACCTCTAAGTCTGGTTTCGGAACCTCACAATTTTTGCAAAGGGGTCAGCCACTGAGAAGTCATGTATGGGGTTGACACGATGACTTCCGATTACTCTGTCATCTGAAGGCCCAAAATGGAATTCGGCATTTTTGGAGCCTACTCCATTCTGCCGCAGGCGCCGGCGCTGATCAACAAACCGCGAAATAAATGTAGGGCAAACCTCATTTCCTTCAACACCCTTGCTCTGGGAACAAAGAACCTGGCGAATATAATCTCCGGTAAGGTCCCTCGGTAGGAGTTCAAAGTAATTTCTGAGAGATGCAGATCTAGGCATTCGACATGATTGTTATATTGTATCACATTATCCACCACTGGGCCTAATCTTATCTGCAAAAGAAGAAAATGTGTTAGTGCCTACATGCATTTTTGAACATTACTACAGGCCTATTTGGTTTGCAGGATTTGTAAAATGCACTAACATGCCATCTTCGATCTGACATGATTAACATGGGCATTTGATTACATTCTAGAAAAATGTAGCCTTCTTCACAAGAGGTTGGAGTGGATGAAAAGTTCCCTAAGAAAACTATTACAGATGAATCCAAAGGAGAAATGCTTATTGATTGTAACCATATGGATCAAGCAACCAATATGGGGGGACATGTATGTACTAAAATCCTCCAAAAGAACCTTCAGAAATCATAGTACATTTTCATTATAAACTTGGAAAAAGGTGTCACAAATTGAACACCCTTATGGTTAACATTTAACAGGAAATGAACATCACCTCAATATATAGCTTCTCCAGGCATGGAAAGCATCTCAGGAAACTGACAACTTGCTCCAGGTTGGGGCCGATAGATTCTAGTGCCAAGACCTTCACTGTGCACAATTTTGGGGTCAAGATTGTCGGAATCATTTTCTGAATGACAGGCGAACACACATCTTCAAAATTAGAAATAATGTTAATTTGTAGAAGGAGAGGTAGAAGGCGGCTGTTGTACCTAAACGGGTGTGGATCCAATAACAAGTTCGGAGTATTTGTGAGACGAGTAGCCCACCACTGTCAATTTCGGCGTAGAAATGACATTGATTCTTGTTGGACCTTCTTGATCAACTACAAGTAATCTCTCAAGTGCAGGTGTGTCCTCAGTGACCATACCGTGGTACACATCTTATGATGTCTTCCTGCCGCACCAGCAATACACATAAATAGTCCGGAGAGTCATGGAGGTGATGTGGAAGGTACTCAACACATTGATCGCCTGAAGACGAAGGTACTCGAGTGCAGTACAGCCATGGAGCAGGCGCTCCATGTCACCGTTTGAGAGGCAGATGATGTCTACTACACAACCTTCTTCTTGTAGACGTTGTTGGGCCTCCAAGTGCAGAGGTTTGTAGGACAGTAGAAAATTTCCCTCAAGTGGATGACCTAAGGTTTATCAATCCGTAGGAGGCGTAGGATGAAGATGGTCTCTCTCAAGCAACCCTGCAACCAAATAACAAAGAGTCTCTTGTGTCCCCAACACACCCAATACAATGGTAAATTGTATAGGTGCACTAGTTCGGCGAAGAGATGGTGATACAAGTGCAATATGGATAGTAGATAATAGTTTTTGTAAGCTGAAATAATAAAAACAGCAAGGTAGCAAGTGATAAAAGTGAGCGTAAACGGTATTGCAATGATAGGAAACAAGGCCTAGGGTTCATACTTCCGCTAGTGTAAGTTCCCTCAACAATACTAACATAATTGGATCATAAAACTATCCCTCAACATGCAACAAAGAGTCACTCCAAAGTCACTAATAGCGGAGAACGAACGAAGAGATTATGGTAGGGTACGAAACCACCTCAAAGTTATTCTTTCCAATCAATCCGGTGGGCTATTCCTATAAGTGTCACAAACAGCCCTAGAGTCCGTACTAGAATAACACCTTAAGACACAAATCAATCAAAACCCTAATGTCACCTAGATACTCCAATGTCACCTCAAGTATCTGTGGGTATGATTATACAATATGTGTCACACAATCTCAGATTCATCTATTCAACCAACACAAAGGACCTCAAGGAGTGCCCCAAAGTTCTACCGGAGAATCACGACGAAAACGTGTGCCAACCCCTATGCATAGGTTCCCAATGTCATGAAACCCGCAAGTTGGTCACCTTAACATACATCAAGTGGCACGTGCTATCCCATTGTCACCACAGATATCCACGGCAAGCCATACATCAAGTGTTCTCAAATCTTTAAAGACTCAATCTGATAAGATTACTTCAAAGGGGAAACTCGATTCATTACAAGAGAGAAGAGGGGGGAGAAACATAAGATCCAACTATAATAGCAAAGCTCGCGATACATCAAGATCGTGCCAAATCAAGAACACGAGAGAGAGAGATGAAACACATAGCTACTGGTGCATACCCTCAGCCCCGAGGGAGAACTACTCCCTCCTCGTTATGGAGAGCACCGGTATGATGAAGATGGCCACCGGTGAGGGTTCCCCCCTCCGGCAGGGTGCCGGAACAGGGTCCCGATTGACTTTTGGTGGCTACGGAGGCTTCTGGCGGCGGAACTCCCGATCTATGTTGCGTTCTGGAAGTTTTAGGGTACGTGGAGTTATATAGGCGGAAAAAGTACGTCAGGGGAGCCACGAGGGCCCCACGAGACAGGGGGCGCGCCCTAGGGGGGGCGCCCCCACCCTCGTGAGCACCTCGTTCCTTCCTTGACGTGGGGTCCAAGTCCATCAGGTGTGTTTCCTTCCAAAAATAACTTCTCTAGTTGATTTCGTTCCGTTTCGACTCCGTCTGATATTTCTTTTCTTCAAAACACTGAAATAGGCATAAAACAGCAAATCTGGGCTGGGCCTCCGGTTAATAGGTTAGTCCCAAAAATAATATAAAAGTGGATAATAAAGCCCAATATTGCCCAAAACAGTAGATAATATAGCATGGAGCAATCAAAAATTATAGATACGTTGGAGACGTATCAGCAGACGGCGACGAGCTCGAGGTGCTTCAGTCGTGGTAGAATAAGAGCGGGCGCATAAGGGGGGAATGGCAGTTCCTAACCTTGGCGACGCGTAGCGTGGGCGCGAGGCAGAGTGCGGACGTTGGCAGCGACCGCATATGCCCATCATCAAAAGTGAGCTCCTCGAGCTGATCTAGGGCGGGGGATCGGAACCAGTTGTCAAGCTTGGCTCGGTCCTTGCCGTTGAAATGGAACTTGCCCATTCTAAGGCCTTTGGTTGGGCCAAGGTGACTGCCGAGGATCTTGGAGAATGCATCCAAGCTTTTGCGATAGACATGGCAGAGCTCGTGGGTGTCGGTGAGGTCGAGAGGGCTGCAGTTCCATAGGGGGTGCCACCGCCGGGAAAGGACGGCTGTATGCGCCCCATATTTGATTGGGAGGAGGGAGATGATGACTCTCAACATATCATCGGGGAGGCTGTTGATGAAGTCTAGGCCTGCTGGAGTCACTTGCGGTTCTATCTCGCCCCGCCTCTGCTTGTTGGCAGCCCCGATCTCCACCTCCGGAGTCTCCTTGTCAACGGCGCTTTCTGATAAATATGGGAGTACAGGGAATATTTAGTTAAAACAGGGCAATATAAAAGTGTATTGCTAACTAGAAGTTATTAGGTAGGAATATAGTAAGAAAAGGGAATAGCAATTGGTTGCTTAAATACTACACAATTCATTTGACATTGCTGGATAAGTCAACATGCAGATAGTTGAAAAGAAAACTTACTTCGAAGAAAGTCTGGACGGATGATTTTGTCGGGGAAGTTAGCATATATCTCATGACCAGGCCCTTTTATGTGTAGTGCAATTTTAGTGCCAACTTTCAGTACATAAAACTTAGAAATTTCTTTCCAAAAGCCAGTGCCAAAATAGGAGTCACCATGTTCATCAAGTCTTACAGTAGCAACCATTGTAAATCCATGGTTTGTGTGCAGTATGACATCGATGGAGCCTTGATCTATGTAAAGGGAAAAATTGTGCACTACATAATCTATTGCATAGCAAGGGATGTGCTACAGAAAATGGTAGGATTGTTAAAGAAAATACGGTAACATGCAAATATGGGCCCAAATTGAAAGAATTGTACAACAGTTGAAATCGAAGGACAAAAATCTATAATTAAACAGATAGGGTAAACATAATGTCATGGAAATATGAGAGTAATCGAAAGAACAACACATCATTAATTTTCCTAATATAGAAATAAGAGGGGGGAAATCCCCTTTGACGTATATGGTGCATGTGGCACCTTTTATCCAAATGTAGCAATATTTAGAATATGTTCAGGAAAGTAGGCCATGGCCGATTTAGGGTGAGATTGAACATACCGCACGCGTCATCAAGTTATCTAGTACGATGAGATGGAATATCTGGCGGAGGTCGCAAAGTCCTAAAGTGTCGGCGCACTGTACATTTTATGAATGAAAGAAAACCCTCAAATCAGCTCGAATAAAAATGAATTCATGGTGATTTCTGTCGGGTGATTAAAGGAGGCAGATTAACTGGGATAAGAGATGAGATAATATCTCATTAAATTAGTTACCTTGTCATCCATGAGAAAGAACCCTCAGTACGGCAAATTCCCCAACCGAGCGGAGCTGGATCGACCACGAGCAGCGTCGACAAAGTCGATGGCGATAGGCGACGGCAAGCGGAAGTGGCGAAATGCGGTGGACTTTGCCGGCAGCCTGGCGGCGGTGGCGGGCGTCGAGCTAAGTGTTTACCGCCGCGATAGGCGGTGCCATGGCATAGACGCGGAGGGGCTTGTGCAGGTGTGAATGGGGAACGTACCTGAGGGGGTGGCGGGCGGGGTGAGGGTTTTATGACGTGGGGATGGTGAGGGTTTTCTTTTTTCTTTTTTGAATTGGGTGGTGAGGGTTTTCTGTCCCACAAAGAATTTTGGGGGCGACAGTTTGCTAGAGCGAACCGTGTGTGATTGACGCAACAGGCAAAATGAAAGTCATTGCACACGGTTCCAATTTTGGGAACCGTGTGTGATTGATGTACTACCTCCGTCCTGGTTTATTGGTCCCCCTTTGTATTTTTTACCAAATTTTGACCAAATATTTAACATACTCAGACATAGATAATAAGCGTACACGTACATAAGAGTTCAACCATAAGTACATAGCTCAACCGTCATTAAGCATACTCAAGCGTACATAGTTCGATCCATCCCACATCTCATCTCACATGCCGGCACGATCCTGAATCTTCTCTAGGTACTCGGCGTACGCGTCGTACGCCACCCTGCGAGAATACTTCTGCTTGAAGGAGCCAACGGCCCGTCCTCTTGCTTGCGCCAGAACACTTAGATACGCGTCATGAAGCTTCTGGTTGCAAAATGGGCATCCATATCCGTCGTTCCAGGTCCTAATATGCCTGTTATGCATTCCCGCATAAAGCTCCCTCGGGATTTGCCTCTTGTACCTCCTCTGGCCATCTTCATCCTCGCTGTCCACATCGTAGACAGCACCTATACAAATAGTAAAACAAATTTGGCATCAAATCAATGATTACATGCTGTGAAGTAGGATTAGGAATTTAGGGCTATTTATTTATACATATCCGGAGATTATGGTTCGATTTTTAAGCACGGTCGTCTATGTACAGACCAATCTTGAAGAAAATAATGGCACAAACATATGTAGGTCATTCAAAATCAATTGTTAAGTCCTGGTTAGGAATTATTAGCATGAACACTAACCCTAGTCAGATTACTAGCAGAAATCATTTGCATAGATGAAACAACTAATCACTTATCACATGTAGCATTCAAACAATCAATACACTACACGGATCTAATGAAACTTACTCAGATTTCATGGATTAGGAGAACATAACCATAGGATTTCTATTCCAAAAAGGGGGAGGCAGGAGTAACCAGAGAAACCCTATGATCTATTTGACACATAAATGGGTACAGATGACTAACCAGCTGTCCGTCGTCGCCGGAGTGATCGTCGAAGTCGGTGTGGAACTCTGCCTCCGGCTATGGAAGCTCGACGCCGTCGACGACGTTAGGGTGTAGCGATAACTCGCCGGCGGTGACAACAACCTCTGTCTCCATCTCCACGCCGTGCTCCGGTGCTTTAGCAACCCTGACATCGCCACTCCCCCCGATGGGGCACTTCGGTGGCATCCTCATACACTGACGGCTTTGAGGACTCAGAGTGGCATCGAGGATGCAAGCAGAGAGAGAGAGGATTGTGTGTGTGTGGCGAGGATGGGGGGTGCGGCCGCTCGGGCGCACCATTAATATGGAGTAGTGGGAGTTGTGGGAGAGAGTGGGTGGCAGTCAAACCGATGGCTCATCTCCTGGTGAGCCTGCGCACTGGCTGCTGGCATGCCTACCAAAGTTTCACACAGCTACTCGCACGCTTCTCGATGACACTGTGCAGCGAGCACGCCTCCGTCAATTCACAAACCTGCACGCACGCCTCCCCGTCTGCCTGCGCGGCGGACTGCTCGCATGCATCCTGTCAACTCACGCCTGCTCGCATGGCACACGGGTTGCGCGGCAGCACGTATATTGTTTTTCTATTTGGATGATTAATGTTGCCGCTTTATTGCTTAACCGAAGCATGGCACGTATCCATTGTTGGTCTAATTCTCACGGGTCGAATAAATAATCCGTTTGGGATATTGGTTCCCAATTATTAATAATCTCCCGTCTGTAATTAGATAAAGATTACATCAAAACTGGTCTCAAATTTGACAAAAAAGTACAATGCCACTTTGTATTGGTGTCCATATGACAACACGATAAGTTTCATGAACTTCAAATAAGTTTTGGATGTACTAGAATTTAAAAATCAAGATTCTCAATGTTTGAAATTTGTTGCACACGGAGTAAACATGCACCCAGTGAGACACATGTGTTTTTGCAATCCATTTAGGTGCACTGTCACATGTGCATGTAGCTCAAATTTGATTTTTGCACATTATACCCGTAGAAAATCAATCAATTAATGTACTAAAACGTCTTAATGACCTCTGTGATTTTTTTGAAATTAAAACGTCCCTCCTTTGATAACATATATGTTCACCACGGGATAATTAATTTAACATGCATCGTAGTTGCGGTGGATTCGCGGTGTGTGTGTGGGTGGGTGCGTCTCAGGGTGGCGGGTGGCTCACAGTACACTATGAGTTGTGAGCCACCGTGTGGGTTGGCCGTTTTGTTAGGCAGGCCAGTGCCACATCAGAGTCGAGAAATCTTTATTTAAAACATTACACAACCCTTTCATACATACATGTTTTGGACACATGCAGCTAGGGCTGCAAGAAAAGCTCGAGGCTCGTGCGCCGCTCGAGATCGACTCGTATTTTGACTCGACTCGAGATCGACTGGAAAAGAAATGAGTTGAGTATGAACACTTTATGTAGCTCGATAGAGAAACGAGTTAATCTTGAGCCAACACTGGCTCGCTCAATTTTAGCTCGATAGCTCAATGTCATATAAATATATTAAATAATCTTGATGTATATTTAAAGAAAATAGTATAATTTATTGCCATATATGTTGTGTCCAAGTTTTCTCATTTTTACCTAGTAGGAAACATAGAGGCCTATTAAGCAGGAGAAATTTAGCCTCAATATGGTGTGTGGTCAGTCATGTGTCAAATATCCTATTATTCTCAGCCAAAGTTTAAGAGCAGTTGCACCTTCATTTTTTATCTTTCTAGATCATTGATCCCTATTTGTCAAGTGCTAGTCTTTAGTTGAGAGAGAATAAGTCAAATTTTATAGTGGTTTTCTATGTTGTTGGCTATAATGTTTGAAAAATCGCCTTAAATTATTCATAAAATCATCTGATTATTTAGCTCGAAACTAGCTCGAGATCGATACAAGCTGAGCACGAGCCACTTTCTACGGCTCGACCTTGATCTTCACTCAGTTTGAGCTCGCTCGAATTTTAGTATAATTTGAGTTGAGCCTAGTCCAACTCGCTCGAAATCGACTCGTTTGCAGCCCTACATGCAGTCGATGGTTGTCCTACACGACACTCGATACTCGCGTGTGACGCTTTCTATGGGCCCGCAAGGTCGTCGTCCATCACTTTGACGAACAGCTGGCAGTGAGGTTAATTTGACCAGCAAGATAGAATCTTTTTTGTTTGTGTTATGGTGGTATATAGTACGCGTCGAAGAGGTGGGAGGGGACTATCATATATACTATACGTACACATCCGTGAACAAGTACACCTCAGTCAATGTCGGGACTTTTTAGTTTCCGAGGCATGTGCCACATCAAAATTGTGAAATTGGTTATTCAAACATCACACAACACCTTTTTGGGCCACATGCATATCCTAGCTAGGACACTCACGTGTGACGCTTCCATCTGTGGGCCCAGGAGGCCATCATCGATGCATGCATGCATCACTTTGACCTACATCGGGAGAGGTTAATTAATTTCACCATCGATGAGGATTCTTTTGGGTTGTACATATATTACGGCAGGAGCATATAGTATGCGGTGAAGAGGGGGGAAGGGGACCATCATATGTAGTACGCTTGATGAACCTCGCTCTGTGTGGGTGCATGGTTTACGTTTTTTGAGGCATGTGGCACATCAAAGTTATGCATTTTGGGTATTCAACATATATATGTTTGGCCCACATGCAAAGCGGTGGTGGTTGTCCTCTCGCACCCACTTAAGCGGTTATCAGCGATATCGATGCTTTCCATTTGTGGGCCCGCTTGGTCCATCACTACTTTTTTCCTGATAACAAGAGAGGTTAATTTGATGACTTAGGAGGGGATTATTATTTTTGCTCTGGGATGACATGCATGATACAGTTTGAGCACACACACATGCATGTGTACGCATGAATCCCTCCCATCGAGTCGAAGTGGCTAGTACAACGACACATCATGAACCGATCTCGCTCTGTGTGGGGAGCTAGTGTACGATTTTTGACGCACGCGCCACATCAATGTTGTGTATTCAAACATGCATGCATGCACGCATCACCTCCATACATATGCATGTAGTGGTTGCCTTCGAATGGTACACTCCCTCGCGTGGTTATCGGCGACAAGCCTATATATTCGTGGGCCCGCGTGGACATCCATGATCACCTTGACCAACAACAAGATAGGTTACCATGGCGGATTCTTCATTTGGTTCATGTTATCGTAGTATAGGTCATGGTGAGATTCAGACCTTAAGTTTGAGCGCATATATTATTCACGCATGCATGCATGAATCCCCGTCATTGGCTTGAAGTGTGGTGTAACATTCATATGTATCATCAACCTAACCCTCACTCGATGTGGGGATTTCTAGTTCGAAATCACGGTACCACATCAAAGTTGTTCCATTGTTACTCAAAACACACCTCTCCATACATATGTTTGGGCCACACGCATGTAGTGGTTGTCTTCGGGGACTAGCTACTTGCGTGATTATTGGCGAGCTAGTCCATCTCCGGGTCACTTTGACCAACAACAAGAGAGAGGTTATACGACCAAGGTGGATTATTCTTGGTCCATTTTACGATCCATCTTGGTGAGATATGCCTCTCTGGCCTGCCGACTGAAAGTGTGTGGGGGGGTTGCTACTTCGCACTTTGCTAGGTGAACCTTGGTTGGGGGGCATGCATTCATACCTTAGGATTCCCTTCATGGAGACACGAGGGGGGCTGCTAGCTACTTCGCACTTTGCTAGGTGAACCTCGGTTGGGGGGAGGGGCATCCATTCATAGCTTAGGATTCCCTTCGTGCCGACACGAGTGGGGGCTGCTAGCTACTTCGCACTTTGCTAGGTGAACCTCGGTTGGGGGGCATGCATTCATAGCTTAGGATTCCCTTCGTGCCGACACGTGGGAGGGGGGCTGCTAGCTACTTCGCACTTTGCTAGGTGAACCTCAGTTGGGGGGGCAGGGCATGCATTCATAGCTTAGATTCCCTTCGTGCCGACACGAGGGAGGGGGGTTGCTAACTACTTCGCACTTTGCTAGGGTGAACCTCGGTTGGGGGGGCGTGCATTCATAGCTTAGGATTCCCTTCGTGCCGACACGAGGGAGGGGGCTGCTAGCTACTTCGCACTTTGCTAGGGTGAACCTCGGGTGGGGGGCATGCA
The DNA here is from genome assembly GCF_003073215.2 of Triticum urartu. Taxonomy (NCBI): domain Eukaryota; kingdom Viridiplantae; phylum Streptophyta; class Magnoliopsida; order Poales; family Poaceae; genus Triticum; species Triticum urartu. Next base: position 420,280,564 of record NC_053028.1, read on the forward strand.
TTCATAGCTTGGGATTCCCTTTGTGTCGACATGAGGGAGGGGGCTGCTAGCTACTTCGCACTTTTCTAGGTGAATGGACCTCGGTCGGGGGGTATGCATTCATAGCTTAGGATTCCCTTCGTGCCGACACGAGGGAGGAGGGGGACTGCTAGCTACTTCGCACTTTGCTAGGTGAACCTTGGTTGGGGGGAGGGGGCATGCATTCATAGCTTAGGATTCCCTTCGTGCCGACACGAGGGGGGTGGGGGCAAGCAATACCGTGCGCTTTGCGAGAGAGGTGCCACATCGAAGTTGCATTTGGTATTTGAAAATCAAACCACCCTTTTGATACATAAATTTGGTCCACATGCGAGTGTGTTCGTGTTCTGACCCTCTCCCACATCATTTTTTGCCAAATTTATGAACATTAGACAAGTCGGATGACGCAACAGACATAGTTCACTCAAACTAACCGTGTGCCACGCCGGTGCCCCTATCACGCACACATCCGCACAGTACATTGGGCTCCACGAGCTCCCCCTCTCAAAAATATCTGCCCGCCTCGAGGGTTTTTCTGTTTCATAACACACGGTTGTTATCTCTGGACCGTGTGCGATGCACTATCATCAACATTTTCAATAGCCCGGCATTTCACTCCCATGTTTGACTCCCGTGTAGTAAAATTTGCAGTACCCACGCCATTTCCTCAAACACCCCGCGCCCCCTCCACACACACAACACACACACACACACCAAAACCTCCTCGGGTGTGCGCGCGCACACACACACACTCCCTTGCTCGAAACCCTAGCAAGGTCCCCGCCGCCGCAAGGCCTCCATTGTCAACATCTCCCGGTTTTCCCGTGCAGCTTACCCACCGATCTCCATACCTAGGCCGCCCTAAGTTTCTCAGATGACACCTGCAAAACGCCCCCTTTCCCACAGATCCCCATCCCCATCCCCCGCTCCAGAGTGTCACAGCCTAAGCCTGGCTACGCTTCCCGTGGAGCTCGACGAGCGACTTGCCCAAAAGATGTGTATAGCGGTCTCTTCGCCCGACGTCGCCAAGCAAGCTGACGACCATTACTGGCAGCAGGCACTCAAGCAGCGGGCTAGAGTATGCGGGAATGTCTCGGCCGCCGACTACGACATCGAGGTCATCGACAGCGATGGCCTGAGGCGGGCTATGTCACACGTTAAGTGGCCTACCCCCAACCCCTCGGGTTCAACCGTCGTCGATCTCATCCATGGCCCCGCCGCTAATATCCCCTAGCTCGCTGTCAACAATTTGCCATTCTACATCGCCATCGAGCCCCTTTTGTCATTTCTGAAGGACACATTCTGCGACGCTGGCCTGGGATCCACAGCTTCCAAGTCAGACCTCATCGACGGCGACCACGAGGAGGGCACCCTCTCTGGCTCTTCCAAGGGGAAAGAGCCCATCTGCTCTTCCAAGGGGAAAGCGCACGTTTGCGACATCAGGGAGGGCACCCTACAGCCGTGCTCTTCCAAGGGGAAGGAGCCCATCTGTGACAACATGGAAAGCATCCAAGGTCCGTGCTCTTCCCATGGGAACGAGCCCATCTGTGATAAGTGAGGAAACCCATGATTTATTTTGCCATGCCTCTTCATAGGGGGAAACCCATGATTTGTTTTGTCGAGTCCCTTTTGTAGTGTAGTGAGAATATGTCCAGTTTTAATTGCTATATCTGGTTGTCTGTAGTATGCCTTGTTTATTTCAGTTGTTCACAATGTGATGCTCTATATGTGCAATTATTTACTGTGCAGTACATTTCATCAATCCAATTTTAAACATACCGATAGGAATGCATATATTTGCTTGTTGTTAAGCCTGTTATAGCTAGCATATGCCTCTTTTAAAGTTTTTCGATTGTTCGGTTGTTTGTAGTTAGCATATGTCCAGTTTCAAATGCTATCTTTGGTTGTTCGTAGTATGCCTTGTTTATTCCAGTTATTCACAATGTAATGTTCTATATGTGCAAGTATGAACTATGAAGTTCAATTTCATTAGTACCAGTTTCAACAATGCCACTATGAATGACTGCATTCGGTTGCTGCATCTTGTAGTTAACACGCCTTTCCATTTTTATTTAACAATAACTAGTGTGCTTAGACCGGCACAATACCAATTTGAATGACTATGTTTGCATGTTGTTAAATGTTAGGCCTGTTGTAGTTAGCACACCTTTCCACTTGTTTTGCTTTACAAGCGTGCTTAAACCTGCACATTGAAGCTATATTTTGGAGATTATTTTGTCTTCCATGGATAATTTTGGTTGATATTTAGCCTGTTGTGCTTAACATGCTTCTCGACGTACCTACACAGGACAATTTTGGGAACGACTGTTGTTTTCCATTGAGGTTAGTTTCATCCCATGGCTTATATCTGCTCACTGTTAAGGATATCGGTAGTTGGTACCATATAGGCTGGCGGCTAATAAGGGACTAATCGGTGAATCGGACTTTTAACTGAATATATTTACAACCCATTTATCGTTAGGTTAACTAGGGCCATATGTAATATATCTGAGGCTACATAGTAACATGTCTAAATATGCAATCCTAGGCTACATAGCAACAAGGAAGAGTGTTACATTAATGTTCTAATGATGTCTAGATATACGTAGAAGAGCAGCAGCAGCAGCAGCAAAAACAACAACAACACAACCATGTTTGGATACTCAACTTAGCTAGAGGTTAGAGTTAGTTTCTAGCTCATGACTAACCCTGAACTAACTCCATCCAAAGAGTTGTTCGGATGGCAGGGTTAGACTAGCAATAAATGCACTAGGAGAACTAGCTCCAATAAGCACCTCTTGGGTTGGATAGTTCTTTGGGTGGGTTATAGATGCAACTAGCTCAAACTAGCCCTCATGTTTAGATATACTTTAGGGCTATTTGAGCCCGAACTAGCTCAAACTAACTGTAACCCATGGATACGGCGGCAGTTAATCAGCCGATAATTTGTAAGAATGCACTAAACTCCTTCCGGCCCATAGTATAAGATGTTAATTCATCTAATATGTGAGTATATTGGATGTTATAAGATACTCCCTCCATTCCTAAATATTTGTCTTTTTAGATATTTCAAATGGACTACCACATACGGATGTATATAGACATATTATAAAAGAGTGGTGTACTACATCATTGTGCAATTGTTGTTTAGCTTCTAATATTAACTTGGTGCTTTTAGGTACATATGTCATTGGTAAATATCCGCGTTTCGACCCTTTCTGCGTATGGGGCAATGAGATATCGATGAACCAGCATCAAGTGAGGAAGCTAATAAAGATTGTTAGTAAAATGGGTCCAAAGATGGCAATTAAACTATTTGTTTACACTTTATCCAAGACAACAGCAAACTGCAGGATGGTAAGTAAGAACTCTGCAGCCTTCTTTTTACTGCCCATAATGAGTTGTGTTAGATGACAATGTCTGAATCTTTTTCCTTTGTAGTGGTTGCCAAAGCAGTTTACTCAAGATTACCTCTCAAACTACATGATTGGTGGGCATGCAAAGGTTAAAGTATTTCTACTAGAACACGATGATTATCTAGATGTTTTCATGAAGACTGTGAAGGATGGGCGGTCGGCCATCACAAGGGGTTGGACTAGAGTCATGTGTGCCTTCTGCATGGAGGAGGGCACAATATGGGCATTCTGCTTCACCTTGTTCAGCAACTAGAATATATTTCACCCTCTTTCTTTACCGTCTTTCATAGTACAAGTATACAACTGTGGCTCATCATTCTTTATTTCGTTCTTATGTAATTCTTGAACATATGTACCTATGAATCGAATAATGCATTGGTTGTTTGAACCTGATGGATATGAATAAAGCTGTAGCATACATTAAAATTAAAATTCAAATTCAAATCCAAATCCGGTATAATTTGAAAAGGCAGCAATTAAATTATGGTGAAATTATGCTCTCCAGGTTGTTATGCACACACGGTTGGTAAAACACAAACGTTTGTGATATGCACCATAATTTGAGATGGTTCGCAGAGAGGAAACATGTGCAACCATGCACATGGTTGCCGTTTACAAAGCGTGTGCGATGTCATACAATATCACAAATGGTGTGGGCAAACTAAATGTTTGTGTTAGTTGCCTTATCGTACACGATTCGCAACCATGAATTGTTTCTGATGAAGTATGCATCGTAAACGTTGCACCACAGAATAGCGTGTGCGATAGTTATCATGTACGATGATGTTACGACGGTCTGACATTTCGTTATCTTGTCCGACACTCGTACGATGATTAGCTAATCTTCTTAACAGTGAACCATTTGTGATGGGCCGCGCATCATACACGTTCTATAATAGTGAACCGTTTGTGATGGGACGCGCATCGTAAATGTAGCACCACAGAATACCGACTACGATGGCAATGCAAGCAGAAACGAGTAGGAGTAGTGTAGGGGCCCTACCCCCGACGGTTTCTGGGTCATGTGGGAAGGACCCCCCTATCGCCCACACTCACTTGGTGACGGTTCCAAATGCCATCGCGGAAAGGGGTTTAAAACCGTTTGTATAGCACCGACGCGCACCAGTGAGAGCTTTGCTTCTTTTTGCTACTTATTTGCTACTTATTTGTTTGCTTGCTTGGATGATACTCTATGGTTGTGTGTGTGAGTATCATACTTTAATGTTTATTCTTGGATGATGATATTATCTATCTCTCATGTATGATCATTCACTTTGTCTTGGTGATGAGTGCATATTTCATATTCTGTCATTTTGAGCGCTCCACCGAGATGTATGTGACATGGAAGAGTAACCCATGATCCTAATTGATTGTGCATTTGCATTCAAAAGAAAATTTTAAATAATGCACAAATTTAGGGGGGGCTCTTACTTATCACATACTTCTCAAAGAGACGATGTATTTCATTCCTTTTATAGTTTGTCAAAGCTTTGATCTATATGTTGCCATCAATTACCAAAAAGAGGGAGATTGAAAGTGCAACTAATCCCTGTGTGGTTTTGGTAATTATTAACAACATATAGCTCATTGAACTAATATCCATTCAAGATAATCTTTTCAAAAAGTTCAATGATTGGCATGGCATGGACTAGAGATGTGGACCCCTCAAAATGCTAAGGACACATATTGGCACAAGCTCAAGACTCTACATTTTCATTTTAGTGATCCAAGATCACATTGAGTCCATAAGAAAAGCGAATACTATTAAAAGGGGATGAGGTGTTGATTATGGCTTGCTTGCTCAAAATGCTTAGTGATATGCTCCAAAAGCCCTCAACCACTTTCTCATTTCCACATATGTCCCAAACCAAAAGTCAAACTCGGCCCCACCGATTTGATCTATTCGGTGCCACTGAGTTCACTTGACATAGCCATAGCCAGAAACCCTAATCAGTTCGGTCTCACCGATAGGGATCTCGGTCTCACTGAGATGGGATTGCAAACTCTCTGGTTCCCTTCATAACGTTTCGGTCTAACCAAGATGAGCGATCGGTCCCACTGAGTTCGCAATGCAAACTCTTTGTTTCCTTTTCGTATCATTTCGGTCTCACCGAAATGAGTGATCGGTCCCACCGAGTTTGCCTGACCAACTCTCTATTTGCCTATTACTGAAATCGGTCTCACCGAGTTCATGTGATCGGTCTCACCGAGATTAAGTTATGCCCTAACCCTAACAAAATCGGTCCCGCCGAGTTGATCGTGTCGGTCCAACCGAAATGCCTAACATTCACATTTTGAACTAAATTGGTCTGACCGAGTTTCACTATTCGGTCCCACCGAGTTTGGTAAATTATTTGTAATGGTTAGATTTTGTATCGAGGCTATATATACCCCTCCACCTTCCTCCATTCGTGGAAAGAGCCATCAGAACGTGCCCACACTGTCGGCGTCCTGGGAACAGGGGTCCCTAGACTTGCCTGCCTGCGACCCACGGCGTGGCTCCGTCAGTGGCCCCGTACGGCCCATCTTCACCAGCAAACACTCAAGACCCTTGCGAGGGGCCGAGCCTCATGAGGCGGACGATGCAAGACCTCCTCGGGGTGACCTCACCATGCTGGATCGCGAGGGGCGGAGAGATCAAGGCAAGGGGCATCTCGCGAGGTTCCTGTGATGCAAGCCATGACGACCAAGGCCAGGCGGGCGCCAGCGCGCATAGTGTCCTCGCTTCCTCTTTGGTTCTAAAGAGGCAAGCGCAGGCGAGGAGTCCCGAGGCATCAGGCAAAGGTTTCCATATCGGTGCAACGAGATCAAGACCAGCAGGACGGCAGGACGGAGGTCACCATGGAGCCCAGGACGACGTCACCACCAGAGCCTTTGGTAGGCAAAGACCATCTTTTGTCAGGATAGCTTGTACTAGCTGCCCCCCTTCAAATTGTCCGTTGTGGGATCGCTTCCTGCCTAATATTTGGGAAGAGGACCCGGGCCTCTATATATAGGACTAGCCACCACCGTGGGAGAGAGATCATCTTGGACTGGATCCATTCCACCAAGGCCACCACACTCACCAAGCACAAGAGCACCTCTCCTCAGGAGGCCGTTCTTCCCTTGTAACTGTTCATCCTCAGCCCAAGAGGCAACCCACCACACCACACTAGAGTAGAGTATTACACCACATCGGTGGCCTGAACCAGTATAAATCTTGTGTCCCTTTGTTCTGCGAGTTCGACGCGCTGAGCCTTGAGATTGCAGTGAGGGCGTGAGCTAGAGGGAGGAGAGATCTTCATGCGCACCCCAGTGTTCGAACCTCAAGTGTTTTGCCGGAACCTGAAATCCGACATTTGGCACACCAGGTAGGGGTGCGCTAAAGCTTTCCTTCCGCTGATCCGCGTTCCACCGCTACACCGGATCCATGTTAGACGCATGTCGAGCCCGCACCGAGCGCCGGGCCGCCCTCGCCGCTCGCGTCGCTCAGACAGCCCCTGTCGGCGGGCCTCCCCATCGTTCTCCATCTCCTGTTGCCAACACCGCTATCGGCTCGGCAGCAAACGAGCAGCAAGCGTCCTCATTGCACCCCTTCGTGCGGTGGGACGGCCGCACCGCCACCCCGTCGCTGACTCCAGCCGACTCATCGTCTCACGCTCGCCGTGCACCCACGGACGCGTAGGCTGTGCTGCTCATGGCACGTGAGCTCCTGCGTTACCGCCCGGTCGACGACCTGTATGAGGACTCGTTAGACCGCATCGCCGAGCTCGTCAGCGCCGTTGGGGACTCTCCTGCACCATCCCTCTTGCTACCTCGCCCACCTCCAGCCGCGGGCGATGTAGCTCACGGAGCGCCTCTGCCGCCTCCGCATCAAGACGGCGCCCTTGCGCCGACACGCGCAGCTCATGGAGCGCCACCGCCCCCTCCGCGTCAATACGGTGTCCTCGCCCCAAGACGCACGGTCCCGCGGCGTGATCTGCCACGCCGTGTGCCCGCGCACGAAGAAGGAAGCTGCCAAGGGGTTCCTCGGCCGCAAGAAAACGCTCCAGCGCTCCTAGCGCCACCACGCCAAGACCGCGTGCCGCCTGCGGCGGCGGTGCACGGACATCAAGGGCAGGCCCCACCCCGGCCGAGGGCCCCAGTGGCCACCGCAGGCTCCCGAGCTGCGCACCATCATGTGGCCAGGCAAGTTCAAGCTGGATCTGCCTCCATGCTACGACGGCACCCCCGACCCCGCGGAGTTCCTGCAGCTCTAGAGCTGAGCATCGAGGCGGCCAACAGCGACGAAAAAGTCAAGGCGAACTGGTTTCCCATGACTCTCAAGGATGGCGCCCGCTCATGTCTCCTGAACCTGCCCGCGGGATCGATCTCCTCCAGGGGTGAGATGCGCAACCGCTTCATCGCCAACTTCCAGGGTACTCGCGACCGTCCTCCGGCCGCGGGTGACCTGCGCCACATCAAGCAACAGCCGGGAGAGACCCTGCAGAAGTACATCTAGCGCTTCAACAGCGTCCGCCTCAAGATCCCCAAGGTGACGGACGAAGCCATCATCTCAGCATTTTCCGATGGCGTCCGCGACATCAAGATGAAGGAGGAGCTTGCCATCCATGAGGAGCTATGCATGACTCTAGAGCTGTTCAACATAGTGACCAAGTGCGCAAGAGCTGAGGAAGGGCATCC